>NW_010390274.1:191916-194394 GCF_000710305.1 Buceros rhinoceros silvestris | reverse complement strand
CAGCCCCGTCCTGTGGCACAGGACGGGAAACTCGCCTCCTTGCTCGATGTCTGGACTCTTCAAAGCTTGAAAGGAGCTAGCAGAGTCAATCCACCTGCGGTACTGCCGTTTGGGTGTTTTAATGTCATGGTCCGGTGAGGCTCACTTAGTGATTTCTGGCTGCTCAGGAGTGACCATCCCAGAGCACTGCTAGAAAATTCTAGTGGTGAGGGAGACTGCCCTTGGAGGCCAGAACAGGAAAGCAGGATGAAAAGTGGCATGGGTTTGTAGGCTGGCTTCCAGCCAGGTGAGCAACAGCAACCTTTTATTTAAAATACAGGTAGGAACAAACAAGGAGGGCTTGGATGGAGGGCAGGAGTAATACTGTGTGTGGTTTTGCTCGGGGAAACTGAGCCAGAGCAAAACAGTACATGCCAGCCAGAGACAGCTATTGAAGCCTCTTTAAAGGACCCTACAGGAAGAAAAAAAAATGTGGAAATTTGAGTTATGCACTTGGTGCACGGGGCTTGAAGCTTAGCAAAATAACCCTCTCGAGTTTTTGTTCAAAAGAAGCTGGACTTTGAAATATTTTTTTTTTTTATTTTACAGAAATATTATTGTATCAGTGAGAGAACAGACTCTGTCATCAATTTTTCCACTTAATGGAAACAATTTTGGCTAACTGCCTTGCGTCAGCAAAGACTGAGATTTCATGTGCTGCTGTATCGCTTCCATGGCACATTCAGTGTTCTGCGCACGGAGGTCTGAGTGTCCACGTGACACAACTCAAGAGATGTTTCTGTCTTGGCTCCTTGGTCAAAAGAACGTTGGTATGCTGTTCTGCAGCGGTGATATTTGTATCTTCCAAGTCAGGAGGTTTTAGCTGTAGTAACTAACCCCTTGTAAACACCCTCCTGCAAGAAGTGGCGCATACTGGAAGGGTTAGGTGGAGAAATGGGGACAGCTTAGCTTGCAGCTTGTGACGCTGCACCTTTGCCAGTAATGGTTTGCTGTCATATGCTGGGCTATGAACTGTGGCAGCTCAGCTGTCGTTTCACGAGCCGCAGAGCTGTCCTGGCAGGAAGGGTGAACATCTCTGGTGTAGGTGTGGGAGGGGAAGCCTGGGGAACCACTGCAGAAGTTGCAGGGTAAGCCCTTCCCTGTGTGAATCAGAGCCCTCACTAGGAGACGCAGGTTTAGCAGCTACCTGGAGACGTTACGCACACCTTTACTGCTGCGAGGAGGAACGGCGTGGAGAGCGCGGGCCACGGGCAAGGGACTGACCTGTGTCCGTACCAGCAGCTGCTGCTGACCTGTCTGCAAATTCACATGAGAAATTGGTGTGGAAGATGCATGTAAGACCATCGTGCATAGAGATCTCTGTCTGGAAGAGAAACAAAGCTCATGTTACAGAAATAAAAGCAGTAAAGAAAATCTGGTGGCAGAGTCTGCTGAGCTGAGCGTTCGCGCTCCTCACCCGGATGATGTTTTATGATGATGCTTGTGGTATAGGAAGATGCAGGGATACGCTGTTAGGATGATTGTATCTGGTTTGCTGTCACTTAGCATATGAAAAGCTTGCTAAAAAAGTGGGTGGGTAGTAGGAACGTGTGAGTTGTGATGTTAGAAGAACCTGCTGAGCCACCTTTGTAACTACAGCTTTGTTACAAGAGAAGGAGCAGAAGCCAGACGCAGCGACCCACCTACTCTGCAGTAGCGAACAGCTTTGGTGGCAGAACAGAAGTGCCCCGAGTACCCGGGACAATCTTTTGTCTAATGCAGGTTTGATCTCAGCCAGGTTTGATCTTACCGGCCATCAGAAAGCGTATTAAAGACATGTTCTCCTGCAGGTCATGTTTAGACCATGAAAACAGGATTTTTCAAATATGTCAGCTGGATGCTTATTTAACGCTGGTTAACACAGTTCAGCCTGTCTAAAATAATATCTAGAGCAGTGAGAGTATACGTGCGTTTCTTTAAAACTTAGTGAATATGAGTAGTCCCTTTTGATAAAAGGTGTAATATATACTAAAAATTTTGCTGCTTAGATTAATAAAAACAAAGGTGTTTTCTTACGGTAGCTGTGGCTTTAAGCTGTATAGAGCTGTTGGGTATTTTAATAGTGGTAGCAGCGTTTAGCGCTCTCTGGCACTCTTCAGGCCTGGTTTGGTTTTGCGGTGCGGATAGGATGTGCCTGCCTTAGTGAACGTGCTCACTGGTGATAGGTGCAGCGTGGGCATCTTCCGGAGAGCCAAGCTTAAGGCCAAGAAGGTGGCACGCAGAAATCATCAGGCCGGCGCAGCCCCGCTGGGTGCCCAGGTCAGTGCTCATCCTGCCCGAGCCCTGTTTCACCAGCATGCATTTTAACGACGAGTTAAATGGGCTTGCTTGTTTAATCGTGCGACGCTTTTGGCTTTGGGAGTGAATCATCCTCCGCGCGCATCCACGGGTGCTGGCGATGCCTGTTGTGCGTGGGGGAGCTGCTGGCAGGGGGACGGA
>NW_010390274.1:172300-191805 GCF_000710305.1 Buceros rhinoceros silvestris | reverse complement strand
GTGGTGGTCGAAGCCCGGGGGCAGCGGCCGCAGCTGCGGGCCCCCGGGACCCGGCACACTGGAGTCGTTTGTGGCTTGTGTACAAGTCGCTGTGTGTGATTCGGCAAACTCTGGTACAGCCAGAGCCCCGTCCCCAGGCTGTCCAGCAGGGTGGGTTGTGCTGGCTGGGGACAGATGTTGCTACTTCAGTTTGTCTAATGAGTTTTGCCTTTTTTTTTTCCCCCCCTTCTAAATGTAAACATTTTTGTACCTGGTAAAATTAAGCAGAGCTTAAAAATGAAGGGAAGCAGAAAAGCTGGTTATCTGTTTAGCTAGAAGAATTCCCAAGCCCAGGTAACAGTAAACAGCACTAATTTCTTTTTTGAGCAGATACCTGGGAGACTCTTCCCTCTTATACAGATAACCCAGGGCGGGGGTGTGCGTACACACAGGGCTGGAGGGCTGGGGAGTTAAAAGAGAAGTGGTGTCCCAACTGGCTTAAACATTTACATAGTTTTAGGGGAGTACGAGAAGAATATTCGAGTTCAGTTGACCCAGGCACAAAGGGTGTGTTTCTTCATTTCCATGAGGCTAGAGGCTCTTTCAGCTGAACTCCTTTTCTCTCCCCACCTGCATTTTCTGCTAAAATAGTTCCTGCTGGTGCTGTTTCAACACCAGCTCTGAGTGTTGTTAACCTTGTCGTCGGGTTTGACTGCCTCCAGCGTGACCTTGTCACCTGTGTAGGCAGAAGCCAGAAGTGTTGAAGAACGTTTTCTCTATGTACCCCCAGAGCAGGGACTGGTGGTGGTAACTCCTGGAGCATACACAGCTCCGTCCCAACCCCCTACTCTTATTTTTATGGTTCTGTGTTTAGTATTGTGCTTCACACTGCAAATATTGTAGCTATTAGACTCTGAGGGAAGGTGACATAACTACCCTTAAAGATTATGAACAAATTGGTTTTGTTGATCATTGTTTTAAATTCTTGGTACTTGTAACTCATTTTATCTGCATGTGCAAGGAACAGCACTAGTTACTGGAGGTGTATGTATTTGTGGGGGTTTTTTGCCAGCTAAAGAACAACATGAAATTTCCTCAGAGCTTTCCCTGTGACCCCTTCATCTCTGTCGCCCCCTCACCCTGCTTTTTTCCTTACATTTAGAAGGACTGGTGAAGAATCCAGCATAAACTCTCCTTTGTACATACTTCTCCTTTAAACTGGTTGTCTGTTGTGGTTATGGTTAGGACTTGGAAGCTGCCTGATCGTAGCAACAGGCTGCAGCTTTCTGCTCCTCTTCTCCTGTTACCTCAGCCTCTGCAGCCCTGGCGGTGTTAAGGTCTGTTCAGGCATGTCAGTCCACCAAAGCCTAAGCTTAAACAAATGTGGCTGGCTCTTGGTTTCATCTAAAGGCAAATAAAACATATAGATTTGTTAGCTGGTGTTTTTGGTGCTTTTTTTTATTTTATTTTAAAGAAAAAAAAAACCTTGATTTCAGGTTTTACTATGATTCTTTTGGCCCTGACTTTACTTTTAGATGGTTGATAGAAATTGATACTTCTGTTAGAGGAGTTATGATGGACAGCAGCTCATAAGCAAGCAACAGTTATAGCAAGCTTCAGATGTTTCCAGGAAATAGAAATTCCCTGTCCTTGCTAGAAGCAAATCTTGGCAGCAAAAGATGACATCTTCAGGAATCCTCAGCCTAGCAGGGTGAGGTTGCACAATGCATTGGCTTCAGTGGTACGCCTGGGTGAAAGCACTTCCCAGCCCTCCTCTCCTCCTCCTGCGCCAGGCTTCGCCGCTCCCTCAGCCGAGCCGGCCGGCAGTCTGCATGGTGGTGATGGCGGGGAGTGAACTGCACCGAAACACCCCGAATTAAATCGGTCCCATCCCCCAGGTCTGTGGGGAGAGGAGAGTGAGCGAGGAGCTGCAAGGTAGAAGGAGAACCGTCCCACCACGATGGATGCGGGGGTGAGCGTTTGCAAAGCCAGCTGCTCTGCCGGTGGCACGTGCCCCTTCTCCCTGGTTCGGAGGGTGAAGGGTTCCTGGTGTCCAGGAGGTCTGCCAAGGCCTGGTAGGCAGCCGCAATCTCTGCTGTCCTGCCGCTTCCTTTTTGCTGTTGGTTGTTAGTGTTATGGTGACGTTTTGTGAAAAGGCAATAAAAGCAGAATAAACAATCGCTGTAGGGAAGTGCCGAAAGCCGTGTTGGTGGTGCCATCCTGCACCGGCTGACCTCACGCTGTCAGCCCAGCCTTGTCTTCACTTTCTTGGGACAAACCTCGTCCCAGTGTGGAGCGGAGCAAAAAAGAATAAGCAGAGCCTCTTGTAGGCACAAGAATCTGGCCAAGAACAGAGAACTGACTGCAGCAAAAACGTGTTTGGCACCTATGTTCTTTCTGTTTACAAATATCATGCAAACGTTCCTTGATTATATTTTTTACTTTTATTTTTTTAACTAACTTTTCATCTTGCTCAGTGAATGGTGAGAGAGAGCATAGCTGAGTCTGGAGGGTGCTTGTATATGATTTGAATGTTTGTTATTTGCTTTACCTCCATTGGTTGCTTTCAGTGTGCTGGGTTTTTTTTTAGTTCTTTTTTCTTCATTTTTGATACCTTCCTTGGGAATTCCCAAACCACAAGAAGCTTTTACATTAGCTCTGCAAATGCAAAAAGTTGTGCCAGTCTTTTAGCATATCTTCGTTAATGGATATATGTTTGCACAAGAACCTGCAGTGTTATCCATGTTTGTGAACCTCCTTGAAGATGGAACTAAATTGCTGTGAATGTTTGCAGTAAGCTCATGAAAAGGAACCTTGAACACTGTGAATTTGCAGGGTTTTCTTGCACAAATACCTCTAAATACTCCTCCTTTCCCCTGCTGTACTATTTTCTCCAATATGCAGGTAGCTGGGAAAAGCAGTACCTGTATGTTTTAAAGAGTGAGATCTTCATCTCCTATCACCGGAAAGAATACGTGTTTGTGAGCAAATCCCTTGCTGTGGAGTAGGGGGACGTGTGGACCGTTAAGCTCCGCTGCTTCTGGAGAGATGAAGGGTAAAAAGCAGAGTGAATTCTGCCTGTTCCTCCTCTCTGTGCTGGCAAACCAGGAGCAGAGTCTGGAGCACATGTGGTTGTCCCGAAGCAGAGAGCAGTGCCGGTGCTGGTCTGGCAGCAAGGCCTCTCGCCTGGCTTGGTTAATGCTGGAGACCACTTGTGAGGGCCGGTCAGAGGGGCGGTAGCACTGTCCTTGTAACCGCTTGATGCTCCTGAATGGAGACAGCTCACCCGGGAAGGCTCCCGTCCTTATCGGGCACTTTCTGAAATGAGAGTGCTCCAAGTTCTTACATGCAGCCCTGTTTGTTCATGCAGCCCTCCCGTAGGGATGTCTGCAGCACCCCTTTTGTCTCCATCAAGATAGGAAAATTCGGTGTAATTAGTGAAGCCTGTTTGCATATTAAATATGGTAGTCCCTTAAAATTTGTCTCATCACATATGACACGCTCCTTCTCTGCTTGAGTTGTTTGTTTGTTTTGACTAACTCTCATTTACCTGAAAAATACTCTTTTTTTTTTTTTTTTTTCTAGTTTGAGGAGGTCTATATGTTTTGGGTTTGGTTTTTTTTTCATGCCTTGGTATTTTATAAATTCTTGGGTAGTCTTTGAAGGTGGCTTCGTGTTGGAGCAAGTGTAATCCCCTTTTGCAAGAGGCGAGACAGCTTTGACTCTTTTTTCAGAGGTATAGAATTTTCAGAAAGTATATGCATATCTATCAGTCAGTTGCTTTTTAGCTCTTTTTTCTTTGTGTCTTGCCATTCAAGTCTCAGCAGAAAAGATGTTGTGCAGTCTGCCACGCCTGGGGTTTTGCCCGCTGTTTGTAGAGAGCGTACCTATTTACTGTTTTGGTGAAATATATGCCTATCCGTTATTGTGTTATACAAATGGGTTTATCTGTTCAGCCCGTGCTGCTTGATTCTGAATGCATGATGTGTCCTGAGGAAATAATTTAATTTGGGCAGTCCCTCCTGGTTTTCGTTCTGACAGGCCTTATCAGATAGCATAGACTTTGAACTTTGCATGTCTCTTCCTTTTTGTCTCTTGGTTTACTAGCACAGGTAGAAGTCGCACTGAACCGATGCATAGCCCGGAGTGTGTGCAGCTCTTGAAATCCACTCTAAAAAGTGTTGGGGTTGCTATCAATAACTCTTACAATATGTTCTCTGCGGTTTATTGTCATTTTCTACTCAAATGGTTTCACTTCCTTATCTACTTGCGGCAGATAAACAGATCTGCTGTTAAATTAATTGAAACAGGAATATAGAAATACATGCTGTGGTTGTACGAATGGCTCCTCGGTGCTGTTGGTCTTTCCAGACCAGGCGCAGGATATACGTGCACAGCTGCCCTTCATGCTTGGTCCTGTGTGTGCAGGAGCTAAACCAGCGTTTCCCAGTGAGGCTATAGCCTTTACGTGTAAAACCACCAAGTTACCCAAGGCAGAGAAGACACATCCTGTGTTACCACAGAAAAGACATATTTAAAATTTGTCTGCTGTGGGTTGTCTTTAGGTGTTCCATGTCTCTGTTACTCTGTAGGGGTTGGTACAGTATGAGACTGTACTGAGAGACCTGTCAAAGCAGAAACACTGACATGCGAACGTCAACCTTTAGCAGTTCCGGCATCGAAGTGATTTCCCCAGCAGACAACCTCTGAAGTGTGCCGGGACAGGTGCTTTGGTGTTTGGAGCACTGCTAGGGTAGAGTTCTGTTGGCTGCGTGACCACTTGGACTACTGAATGTAGGATAAGGTCTAGAAGTTTATAGATTTCTGCTTTCAGGAAGGGGCTGATGTCAATGACGGTTCATGCAGAGGAAGTAATAAACACTGGACAGCTTTGGCTGTTTGCCTATCTCTTCGTACTTGAACGTCGCACTTGGTGTCAGAAATAAGTGGCCTCCTGAGTACCTGAAATCAGAAACCTAAGAGTATTTATAATATGTACAATAAAGAACCCAAATGCTAACAATAGGACCCAAGAAGGCTGTGACAGTGCTTTAAGGACACCAAAAAAAGGCAGAAAGGGGGCAGAGCATGTTGAACCATTGCTGAGCAATAGCTGCCATAGATTCCAGAAGTACCAGGAGTTTGAAGAAGCTCTTGTCAAATTCCAGCTACGCTCCAGAAAGAGCTTCAAACTGCAGAAAACACAGGAAGTATCACATGCAAAAATTTTTATCAGCTGTGGCTGAGAAGCAGTTGGTTAATATTAGTGGTACAAAATGGATGGTTTGTGTGACCATCAAATATCTCAAAAGTCAAACTGTACGTTAGCCATGAGGACAGATAGGGTGTAATATTGATCAGGGCTGCTTGGTAAGCTAGAAATAACCCTGTCACAGATGACAGCTGTGCTCCAAGATAGTGAGGTAGCAGAGTGTAAACAGAGGAGAAAAAATATAAAAATAAATCCAGTTTTGTGCAGGAAGAAATGCATAGAAGAAAGCAGGAAAACATGAACAAATGAGAAAGAAGTTCTGGGGAGGAGAAAATCCTCCTGTATTGAAAAGTGCTCTGAGTGCCACCTGTATCGATTGCGGCAGACATGGTTATTGTAAAGTTTATAAGCATGTGCAGGCAAAAAAGAGATAAATATAATAATGTCTGTACAAGTGCACCAGCTCCGGAATAATAATATGAAATGGTTGTAAACCTCAATCTAATGCTAGCGCGGGGCAGCTGCATGCAGACAGGGAACCGTATGCCGTGTCGAGGGTGTGTTGTCCGTAAAGACACTGCACTGTTAAAGGGAAGGGTGTGAAAATGCAGACAAGCACTGCAAATATTAAAATCTTGGTAGTGCATCATTCTCGTTGTACTATGCCAATACAAAACACAGGAAAGGGACCGCGAGGAGCTTTACAAGGTGAAGGTGCAGTTAGTACTGGCAATGCCTAAGTCACTGACACTAGTAACTTCATAAGCCATGGGACAAACAAGCGATCGATGTAACAGAGACACAAGGAACTCCAGCAATCTAGTCTGAGCAGACATATATTGTGGTATCCCTACAGCAAAACTGCTGAAAGATTATCAAAATGTTTTTGAAGCTCTGAGATTTCTTCCAGGCACTCTGCACCTGGAAAAAGATTAAAGAATTCAGCTGCTATAGCGCTTGTCCCGCAGAGTAATTGCTGCATGAGGAGGAAAAAATGTGAGCTGTGGAGAAATTGAGGGTGGGAAAAAAGGTAACACTGCCGGTTGTGAAGTCTACACCAGGAATCAGCCTACCCAGCCAAGTTGTGATTTTTGCAAAGCTGAGCACCTTGGAACTCACTACAAAGCGTGTGTGAGCGAGGAACCAGTGGCAAACCTGAAAAGGAGTCATCTTTGGCACGGAGTGTTGAGGGTGCTGGCAAGTGGATGCGGAAAACACCTACCTTACTACGTTCTGGGCATCAGAAAGTAAGCGGACATGGTTGAGGATGGTGGTTGAGAGGCTCTTTGAAAAGGGTAGAGAGTGACTTATGTCACACCGTTCCAATTACCAGAGCTTAAAGTCAATCACATTGAAAAGGGATTTTGGTAATAAGTTTGGCTTTTTTTGTGCAAGAAATCTGAATTTTGGGTACAGGGATGTCGAACCATTTGCATCCTGTGGCTTTGAAATCTTTGTGTGTTTCTATTTTGACAGCTGTCTCTGCCCACTCTAGTGCTACCTTGGTCTGTGTGGAGGCGGTTGGTTGTAACATAAACATAATGACTATCAGAAACATAAGCACCTGAGGAAATTTTGACATTGAGCCCTGCGAACTTTGGCGGAAATGCCTCCTCTGAACCAGGCAACTCTGTACTTTCTGTAAAGAGCCCCTGAAAGAGTCTTTACTGGGAACTAGCTGTTTCCTGCCTCAGCCTGGCACTTCCCTCGTGAGTGGGAACGTGCTTGAGAAACAGCCCTGCGCGCCTGTCTCAACCCTTGGTCGCAGTGGCCAGTGCGGTCTGGCAGATGCCACTGTCGGCACGGCTCTAAAGCCTGCAGGCTCCTTTCCTGGTGAGCGTTGCTGCAGATCAGACTATCTGCCCAGCCGCAGAAAGGGAGCAAAGAAGGAATTTGAGCAAAAGAAAGACCATCAACCAGTGGCCAGAAAATGTGCCACCAAGACTTCTGATAGTAACCCAGGTTGTTTAGTGTAGTGTCTCGAAACATATAACCCTGTAAAAGAGACTGAGTATATGATTAACAACCTTATATTAAACGAGTTTGTAGCAAGAAATTGTGCAACTGAGTAAGATTGCGAGATCCTTGGTCTGATAGAGAGAATAAACCAATCCAGATATGGGCTGGTGTGTCGGCAGCGGCTGGAAGGAACTGTGGAACAACGCAGACAGATGCGTAAGAAGGGACAGACGTAGGGGAGGAGCTGCACTTATCTTCCAGAGTTATCGAAATGAGCAAAAAGTCCGAGATAACATCACCTGAAAGCAGCTGGATTCAGTTTGAGAGCAGAAGATATTTAAGACAGACATAGTGAAGCAATGGATTAGAACTCTAGTGATATCGTGTTCTTGTCATAATAACCCTGGTTAGCCAATATCTGAGGAGCAGCTGTAAAACATGATGCAACGAAGCCAAGGGAAAAAAGATAAAGAAATACACAGCGTTTCTGAAAGGCCTTGGAGACCTTTTCACCTGAAGCCGTAGGAATTGCCTCATCGTTGTAAATTACTCCTTGGGTTTTGAGAAATCAGTTGAAGTGTTAGATATTGCTATTGTGACCGTTGTGGGCAGAGCAGCTTCCAGCTGCTGCTTCCAGCTATCGTGGTGTCCCAGCCCCTGCTGTTTCCATTGGTGGGCTCCACTGTGCTGGTGCTGAGTTTGGGCGATTTGCTTGGCAAAGAGAAATCGGTCGTGACACAATATTGTCATTCTACAACCGTTCATGTGGTGGGACTAAACTAGCATTTTAGGTTGCTAATGTTCTCTTGGACAAAGCTGCAGCAAGGAGGGAAAACAGCTGGAAAGCTATTCTTGCCCGAAGAAAGTGCTCGGAGAAAACATAAGAATATCCTGCTACAGAATTTGGTGCCAAGTTGTGCTCAGACTTTGGTGCCTATTGCTGCAGCCTGCAATAGTCTGAGAAATAGCATCTTGGTGCTCCGTAGGGTCTGTTTAGACTTATTTTTCTAGGGTCTGTGTGGGTGGTTTCCTATGAAAATCATTATTTATTTAACCTTTGACTCCTAAAAGATGAGCTTTTAAGGCCTGACTTAGTAGTTCATCCTCTGAGATGCAAAGCATACTGGCTTCCAGATGACGTGTAGGGGAGGAATGATTCCACGTAGTTTTGCTGACTTGCCTTACAAGACAAGGGACAAAAGAAACTTGAAAACTGTGATGTGGACCTACTGCTGAAAGAGGGACAGACCTTTCAGAGCAAAATTCCAAGAGTTCTGGGCTTCACAGAGTCGTGCGTTTAGTGAGCAGCTAAAAACCATTGAAGTTTTTCCTCTCCATCCTTCAAACCGGAAAGCGTACGATTTCTGTTGATACGCATTCAGGCCTTTTGAGTTGCAGGGCCATTCCCATGAATAAATACCCTGAGCTGAGATTTCATTCGGTACCTCTTTGCTCCCCTAGAGAAGAGACATGATGAGGTGCAGATGAGCTACAGCAGCCGCTTGGGTTTGGGACAAGGAGGCAGCAAGTCCTGACAGCTTTCTCACACTTCTTCCCTCTGAGGCACTGAATAAGTTACTGCTCTGCCTTGGTTTCTCTATCTGCAAAAAGGAAAAAACAATGTGATGATGATGGTTTGCTTCCCCCAAAGGGGTTTGAGTGGATTAGTTACTTAGTATCTTTAAAAATCTCTGGAGATTAAAAGTATGGTGTCGATATACTCTGGGACCAAATATTAATGAGAAGATTGTTCTGGAAGTTCAGCACAACGTGCAGTAGAAAAAAGTGCACTTGAAGTGGGGCAGTTAGTTAATATTCGTGGCTTTGTTCTCAGCTCGTAGGTTTGCAGCGAGTGCAAAGATGGGCAAGAGAACGAGGCATTGCTGTAGAGCAGGGCACAGCGCGCGTGGACTAAGACAAGTCGTTTTGCCACCGTGAAACCATCTCCAGGCAGCTGCAAGGATTCTCATGTACTGGAGCTGGAACGGGAGAAAAGGAGCAGACCTGGTAGATTTGCTGCTATAATAATAATCCGTTTTCCCTTCCAGGCAAAGCCACAGGGCGAGACCTTGCTTGTTGTGGTGTTCAGTCACCTTTGCACTTTATCTAACCTGCAAATCTCGGGCTGGGAATCAAATTGCAGCCCTCCTCAGCAGGTTAAGTCGCTGTGATCCACCTCCTATTGTTGAGGAGGCATTGCTAAACCAAACGCAGGAGGAAAATTACCTGTCCTGGGGTGAAAAGCAGAGAGGCAGGGCTGGCCTTCCGTCTAGTCTTGGGGAACCTGAAGGGGATGAGGCACGAGAACTGTGATAACCTTTTTTTAGCGTTGGGAATCAAACCTGCCTTCATTTTGCTTTCACAGCCATTTTTCTTTGTGTATCTGATGTATGGTCCGAAACCATTACTATTTCTGTGCTTTCCCTTGAGTTAATATTTAATTCCTTCTTAAACATTAACCTTGGCTAGAGCTGCTTTTGTCAGAGGACTGCTGTGCTACTAACACTAATCATTTCCTTTCAGAAGCACGGCAACAATGTGCACAGCTGAAAAGTAAACTGTCTTTTAATGTTAGTGTTTTGCAACACAAATATATGTTTTTCTGTTTCTTCTGATGTTTACAAACTGTTCCTGCCCAAACTGCAATCCATGAATATTCTGTGGCAAACCCACCTCTTGTGCCTACACCTCTGTTGTGAAGCAAAGCAGAAAGGCAGAGATCAATCTCCTCTTAACACCACGTGAGCTGGTGAGAGCAAGTCAAGTGCAAGTCAAACATAAATATATATGTAGCTATAGCTACCAGGGGAATGGCACTTGGCACAAACATTTCTCAACCACAGACATCAAGGAGAGATTTTTTTGGGGGTACAGCACCCTTGAGGTGGGAGCCCTGTTCATCTAACCCCCATCAGGGACATTCAGGGTCTGGAACTGGTGGCAGCAGAGGCTGGAAGAAGAGGAGGACCTGTTTCCAGCAGGAAGCTGGTTGCTGGAGCAGCTTTGGGCTGGACAGTGCTGAGTGCCTCCATCGGGGCCTGGCAGCCCCTGCTGAGCGGTGCGAGGCAGCCAGCAGCACAGAACTGAATGTGGGGCATTGCCCCGCAGCTGGGAAAGCCCTTTCCAGTTGTCACCAGCTCAGAGTTTAGCGATGCTCCTTATCTGAAATATGAGATAATGTCAATTTTTCTTTCTTTTCTCTCCTTATAGAGAAGTGAGGCTCCTCTATAAGCAGTGTTTTAGGTAACAAATGGCCATTAGAAGAACAAAAACCTGTCTGCATCTCGGCACCTGAAGTCTGGGGCTATTTCAGGGATCAGTTTTGAAACCGCTGCAATGAAAGCAAAACCCAGGCAGAGCAGGTGTTTTCTGCTGGCTGTGCTGGGGAGGTGAGTGCTGTGACAAGGGAGGGCCAGGCTTGGTGCCCGCCCCATGAAAGTCAGAGCCATCCTTGGAGCTTGAGGGCAAAGGGGGAGAGTGGCAGATGTAATGACATTGTGGCCTTATGTTGCTGTGACCAGGAGTGAAGTGGTTTGAGGCCGTGTCCTTAGGACCCAGACCCGCTGATGGCGACTCTGTCGGTGCTGCTGGCAGACGGAGGTTTGAAATTGCCTCTGCTACCATAACTGCCTGTACCACCCTGGGCACCAGTGCTTTAGGCCATGATAGCAGAGCTCTGAGAGGTGTCAGAACCAGTGCTCAGCGCTGCCATCACCCCAACTCGCAGGGTCTCATCTCCCACGCGTGCTGCTGCCACCAATGACTGTCCCTCCCTGCAACATCAGCAGGGAGGGTGTCCTGTGGGGAGGAGTGAGGCCCCAGCCTGGGCTGATCAGCAGCTGAGAGAGCAGAGGACCTTCTCTCCTTCAGGAGGTACTGAGGGAGTGGAGGTGAGGTAGGAAGGGGTATTCTCGGTGGTGGGTAGCAGGAATATGGAGAAGCCCTTTCTAGATGCCCACAGCTGGTGCAGCTTTGCTGCTCTTGCTGACGCTGTTCTGAGTACAGTTAGTGCAGGCATTCAGCCCTCTGCTGATGCAGTTAATTTCTCCTAGATACCTTTTCTGCAGGGCAGGAATTGTCCTAATTATTTTGTGGTTCTGGCAAAATCAATTTTTGTTGCTATTCCCCCACATTAGCATAGTAAGCCATACTGACCAGTCAGCAGCTCTGCAGAAAGCATCCCAGAAATGCTGCCCCTCCAGTTCTGCCAGCCTGGGTGACTGCCCAGTTTATCTCCTTGGATGTGCTGGCCCCATTGGACTCCCCCATGCTCCTCTTCATCCTTCAGCAGTCCTAGAAATAGAAGAGATCTTGGAGCAAAGGGCTTGTTCAGGAGTTTGTACAATGTTTTGCAGAAAGCTGGGCCATGATGGATTTCAAAAATGAGAAGAAAAGGTTGAAACTTCCTTCCTCAAAAAAGTGCTCAAGCTCAGGCACTGCTCTGCTCTCTCCTCCCCCTTCTACCTTGTGAAAATTATACCAGTCCAACCAGCTCCTTTACTCATCACCCTTTACTTCCTGGAAAACAAAGACACGCAGAACTGGAAAGGACCTCTTGGGTTAATGAGTCTAGGCACTCCTGTCTCAGCAAGCATGTTGCATTTGCATGATCCCTTTCTTAAACTCAGGAGGTTTCTTCTGAAAGCCAAGTATGTTTTTTAGGAGACAGAACTCCCCAGGGAAGCCATCCCACTAGCCTAGCGACTAGTAGTACCTTAGAATTCGTACTCAAAAAAAAACCCAACCAAAAAAACCCTGAACAAACCAGAACGAAACTCAACATCCAGTTGTGACATCAAACGTCAGTGTTGTCCTGTGGTCTCTTCTGCCTGACAGAGGTAACCCTGCTATCTTCCAGCCTCCAGGAGCAGTTTTGCCGCACGCCCAGCTGAACGTGGTGGCTGGGTGGCTCTTGCTCCCTGTGCCTGCTGCCTGGCCAGGCTGACTCTGTGCCTAACCTAATTGCTGCCTCCACCAGTCCTTTGCCCTGACAGGCTTCCCCTTGACTCAGACCAAGCTGGTGAGCAGAGAAGCAATAGGAAGGGTGGAAATGTCTTTGAGGAGGAGATTTGTATAAGAAAGCTTCACAAAAAGGAGTGGTATTTGCAGGAGATGGAGGTAGGTAGAAGATGGGAGGCTGCTTCACCTATTGGAGAGGGCCTGTGCAAGATGTGCAGAGCTAAAACGAGACAAATATAGGAAAGAAATAGGAAATCAGAGTGGAAAAAAGGGGAGGCTGACCTAAAACTCAGCCTTAGGGAAGAGAGGGTAGGCTGTTGATTATCAGGAAAGGACAAGAGGCGCAAGCAGGAGGGTGGCGCAGTCAAATCGGTTGGCGAGGAGGAGGATTCTGACAGTTAAACCGATGCGTTCTTGCACTGACAGATACACACTGCTGTCGTACAGCGAGCCGTGTTTGTGTTAGCCGGCAGGTATGAGATGACTGTGCGCCATGAAATGCCGAAGTATAAACTTCTCTTTCTTTGTATAAAAGCTCCAAGGATATCCCAAACACAAGACCCTGCATTTCAGATTCCTCTGTTTAGTCTGTGCACTATAATTTAATCTAATATGACAAAATATTTGTAAGCACACATTTGTTTTGTCATATGTGTGTTTTACATCTGATCCGAAGCAGAATTAGCATCTTGCTTAGAATGCTCTTTCTTTAAAAGAAAGAAAAATGGCCTCGTCTCCAGCGCCGGCCTCATCTTTGGCTAATCTACCGCAATCAAGTTTTATGACCCGGGGTCACGCTAATCCCCAGTGGTCATGTAGTTACTATAGTTGCCCTGATAGAACAAGGTTTGCGCGCTGCAAAGCGATGCAGCGTCTGTTCCTGGCCAGGGTAATTCTGGATGTCTGCATGGCCCCGCTCCGACCTCGTGGCCTCCTTTGTAAATAGATTCGGTGACTCTTTGAACCAAGAAACGCCCTTTTTCCGCTCATTCAGCTCTTTCTTCTTTGCTCCCACGCTTCTTAGGGCGGGGGTTAGTGTGGTTCTGGGTTTAATGTGACTTTGGGGTTTGAGGTTGCGTGTTGGGGAGAAAAAAAGAAGTTTGCTCATTTTGTCTCCTGGTTTATAAAAATATATGTTCTATTGACTCGCAGATAAGTAATCTTAGCAGGACAAAGGTTACAGCAAAACTGTAACACCATGTAACTGGCAAACTTTATGGATTGAGTGGATGGACTATGAGCACAGATATCGATAGTTCTGTACAATCTTTAAAACTCAGTTTCTGGTTTTCTTCTTTTCCAGTTAACCTTCACATACCTCAGTTTCACCACATGCCAGTTACGAACAATGACAATTTTTACTTACTTCATAAATCACCGGTGATTCTTAGAAGACAGGATAATCCCATATTAATTAGTTTGGGGCAAGGTGAGATAAAGCCTCAGAGATTCCTATCTGTGGGGCTTATCTTCTAGCTAACAGATACGCTATGAGTCTGTTTGTTTATCTTATGCTTGTGAAAAGGAGAACTCCATCAAAAATGTGATACTGCTCACATAAACGCTGCCGTGACTCTGCTGGCGACAGACTTATTTGTTAGAAACCTGTCCAGCTCCTAGAGTTCAGTTTAAGTTATGGTGGTTTCTTGATCCATTGCTTTAAACTACGTTTAAATGTAAATTCATTGATTGAGGTTGCACTGAGAAAATAAGTCGTCTCAATTGGTGCACAATTGCCCTGCACGCCTCTTACCCAGAGGGCAAAGAGCTGAAGGGCTTGATGTGGAGCAAGACAGGAGTGACACGACGCATGACTCCATAACGTGGAGGCCCCGCTCAGTGCTGGGCAGGATTTCGGCACGTGCATGTTCCCACCCTCCACCTCCACCCTGGGACCTGTGGAGCAGGAAGCCTCCTGTTTTCTCTGCCCTTCAACTGGAGGATGTCAGTCTCCAGAAATGTCAGACCATGTCAAGCAGCTTTCAGCAGCTCTAAATTTGCTAATGGCGTTAATTTACTTTAAATGCTTTTCCCCTCTCAGAGTCTCTGCTCTTTGTCAGTGGGATGGGACTGGCCTCCTTTTGAGTGTGAAATGTGGAAACCTTTCTGCTCGCTTGCCAGACAAGCTCTACGTTGGATGTAGCAAATGCAGTTTGATATCTCCAGCAGACTGTCTCCTCTCTGCTGCGTATCTTATGCTCTAAACTCTTCTCAACCTGGAGGCAAAAGCTGAAATGTCACAAAGCAGGCAGCTGCCTCTTCCTAAAACACCTGTGAGTCAGTTCCCAGTGGGCATGAAGATGAAGATAACCTGGAAGGCTTGCAGGGGCAGGCTCCATTCATCACCTTACAGTTCCTTGCTAATCTGTTTTAACCCTCCCAGACGCATTTTTCATCGGTCTTACAAAGCGTTTTAAATTTCTTGTCGGTCAGGAGGACCATGCTGACTGCTGAATATAGGAGGAAGCTGGGGTCTGGGGACATCTGACCCGACTCTTAAACCAGCACGCATTTAAAGTGTTTGTGAGCTTTGATTTCAGTGAATAATGACAGCTATTCTTAATTCCATTATTGTGAAAGCACTTACTGACACTGCACATCGGGCACCTGACGGTCCACGAACTGGTATTCTTGTATGTTGTCATCTCAGTGATGCAGAGTTACCTTTCAGTAATAATTACGCAACACTAACCATGATACAGAGATAATTGCTGAATTAGTTTTAGTATCTCGGGAAAAGCTCCATAATTATCCTGGATGCAACAGAAATATGCTGTTTGTCTAAAAGGGAGGATCTTATACAAAGAGATTCTACTCCCCTCCCTTTTTTAATCTTCTGTACTCCAGGTAAATGAAGGTGAGGTACTGGTTGATGGAGAAGGTGCTATTGCAAGCTGCAGTGTTATATGTTCAGCGTGAGCTCATGTGTAGCTTTAGAGGCAAAAGCCTATTTTGCGGAGGATTAATAGAATCATACCTGCTCTTTTGTTTCAGTGTCTCGTAGCCTGGCTGTCTCTGGAGAGAGTGAGAAGAATTCAAGCAGGAAAGTGGAAAAGGCCACGAAGTGGGGCCAGGCTGCTATAGGATGCTGCTGCCTATTGTAGCTCCAGGCTGCAGCATCAGGCTGAGGGTGAAGGTAAGCTGCAGTTTGCTTCACTTCACGGGGCTTGAGGGGTTCTGGTTTATAGCTGTGTTCCACCAACAGAAAATTTTCTCACCTAGCTCATATTTCTCATCTTTCTCTTCCCTACGTCCTCGTATTGTCAAACCTGCCCGTATAATTAAATAACAGGAAAAAAACCACAATTTTTGTTTTATTTTTTTGTACATTTGAGGTTGTGGGGGGTGCACTCTTGCTCCTTTTCTTCAATTATTTGCCCCGACCACGAAGGCCAGAGATGTATTTGTGTAGAAGCAATCCATCCACCTCCATCCCCCAAATGGAAGCTGAGGAGCTCACCTCATCATCTGGAGGCAAGGTTCTGAGAAACTCCTGGAATGCCAGGAGAATTACCACAACTGGGTGTCCAAAGTGAGATTTGTACTCAAGGTCATGGCACAACAGCCCTTGTTTGGTGTGAAGGCCATGACAAGCACTAACACCAATGGCTTGTAAAGCCTGCGGGATGGTTTGGAAGTGTTTTTATGTGAAGTCAGGCAGAAGCAGGAATATTTTTTTTATGTTTTTTTTTTTACTCTTGCATTGGGTGGTTATTCTGAATAGCTACTGTGCGCAAAAAACAAACTAAAAACTTTGTTTTTTCAGATCTTTTCATTCAGCTCTTTGTTAACCAGTTATTTGGTATTTATTTCCTCTTGTAATGTGGTATCCTCCAAGAATGCTCTCAGGAGGACACGTATCAACAGAGCAAGTGCATTATAAGCTTATTAATTGTTAATTTCTAAAGAGGCCTATTATTTCTTGCTTTTTATTTCCTGAGGAAGAATTACTGTGCTAAACAGAGTAATTGTGAATAAAAGAAGATACTCTCAAGAACAAGTGAAATAAAATGTGGACATCCTTCCCCTTTTAGCTCTTCTGCTTTAGTCATAAACCCAAAGATACATTTAGGTTTTAGCTTTTCTTAATAGTTTGTCTGTCTGAGGAATGTGTATAATAAATCAGTAATTCAAATGAACGTGTTAAATGACAGTGGACTTGAGGTCTATATTCCTTAAAGTTTTTCTGTTTTAAAGCTCAGTTTAATTTTCTTCAACACCAACATCTCTGGCTCATATTGTGACATGGCCTCAAGTATTTTATGAAATAAGCCATGATTTCAGCTCCTCCCATGTATCAGTGTGCTATTCCGTAACTAATTGTACTCATTTGCCACGGGCAGTGGTGCGTTAAAGATTATCATCATCAATACTTTGTGCTAAAGTCAATTGTAAGGGTTTACTATTTGCTTTGATCTGTAGGTAGGTTGTGATTTTCTAGATCAGCACAACTTCCAGCAGAGTAGTTTGCCCAGTTGACAAAATTGTGGTTCTCTTGTTTTGCAATGGCAGGGACTGCTAAAAGGAAAAGAGGGAGACATTTAAACTGTCCTCGTGTATTCTTTCGGGCTAAACATAGGCTTGGAGAGACTAGTGAATCTATTATGAGACTCATAATAGTGAATCTGATGAGACTCATAAGTTTCCTCCTGAATTAGAGGGTCTTGGGGAAGGGCAAGGAGAAGCATGAAACACAGGGAGAAGCTACTGAACAGTGCCTGAATATAAGTAGACTTCTGGCTCTGCATGTGTTTCGTCTTTTTTAAAGAAGTATCAAATCCCACCTCAACAAGATGCCCATTGAAATGAGTTGTAACAAAGGAAAGAACTATGTGATAGAAGGTAATCACACCTTACAAAGCAACGACTGACTGGGTGGGAGGGAGGGTGAAGGGAGGGGCTAACATTTCACTGGAGATGAGGCTTGCCATTTATTTTGCAAGAATTAATATGAAAGAGTCTTAGTCAGTTATGAAATATAATGAAGTTCATTAAATAATCAATGTTAATAAAGTATAAATAATCACTTTTTAATCTATATTTTCTGTGCATATAAAGCAATCTTCAAGATAAAGGAATCTTCTGCGCATTGGTTACTCAGAGGCACTGCTTGTGACTTCACACCACATGTGGACCACTTCTAGAGTGCTGTGCAGTAAACCATCACTATTGTTAGCCTCTGGGCACGCCATGCCCTGGTATTATCGCATTATTTTTAATACAATCTGCTATGGAAACCTTCCTTTATGAAATAGGTCGTGATCTGCTGTTAAAAATGTTCTGAAAATCCACTTTTGTCCTCTGGGAGCAGCACAGAAATAGTCAACCGGTCATTGCGTTTATGACCTAGCTGTGTAAGGGTGAGCTTTGCTGCAAAGGACGAGCAGATATTTGCGGGACAGCAGCTTACCGCTCGCTGCCAGCACCATCTCACTCAGGCACAGATGACACGGCAGTGTGTACCAGAGAGGATGCTCGGAGAACTGGAGTCAAACTGGAGAGTGGTTAAACACTCTTGATCATCTCGCCCTTTGTTTGGCTGCCCCTATGGCTTCCAAGTGATGTTATTCCCCAACTGCCCTCAGATGAGGACAGCCCCTGTGAGGGGGCTTGGTGTGCTACACACGGCTGTGTCAGCCTGCGGTTTTGGCAGCCACCTCTACAGGGAGCAGGTCCGGAGTGTGGTGCAATTCAAGTAATGAATTTAAAAGACAGTCTGCCAGTGGTGGCCCTTCACTTTAAACTTGTCAGATAAAAATGTACTCTGTTGACCTCAGGATATCACCCATTAATTTCAGGAATATTCTGCCTCTGGAGAATTGTGTGCACAAGCCTAGAAGGAGGAGAAATTGAGAGTGGTTGGTGGTGTCTTACAGTAAATTGCCCATCCCCAGATCATTAGAGCACCCTTCTTTCCAAGCTTTCCTCCTCTAATGGCATCAGTCACGGTAGGTTTTCCTGTAAACAATAGCGGTTTTGTGTTTCAACCCACCATGGCATGTTGAAGTACACATAAGCTAAAGGAACATGTGAAAGAATTATGCAAGACCATGAGGACAGAGGGGAACTTCCCCCTGAAACTCCGTACTTCGCGAGAATCTCTGAGGCACAGCGGGTATATTGCAACCAAGGTTAGGTCATAAGTTTTTCTCAGCAGTTCTATAGTTAGACTGACAGTTACTGTGTAAAATGTTCTGGCCTCAGGACCCTTTTGGTTACAGATGAGCCTAAACGCACGCTTCTGCCTGCCATTCTGCTGTGACTCCTGCAGAAACGTGGTCAACTCGCAGACACGCATGCGGGCTCTGCAGCTGCAGTCTGTCCTGCAGCACAGTTCAAGTTGGTGATGCTTTCTGCTGAGCCCCTTGGCTCGCTGCTCTTGTTTGTGTTTGCTGTAAAACTATCTAAGGAACGTCTGTGAGATGAGGTTCGTGGTGTGGGTTTTGCTCTCCCACCGCTGGGTGCTCCAGAGGTTCTGATCAAATTCCAAGTTTTCTGCGGCACGGAGACTTTATCAAGGGAAAGCACGCTGTATGCAAAGCACGCTGAAGTGCCCGCTTATGAAATGAGGTTTGACTTTCTGTGGTATCAAAAGAACATTAAACCAGAATTTAATATATCCTGGGAAATCAAACTTCACAATCTAACGCCTGGAGCCCTTTTCTTTTTCATATGAGGATCAGAATTCTGATCTCTCTCATGGTTTGCATAAACTTTTTCTGTTAAATGACAGTAGGTTAATGAGTACAAAATAGTGGGTGGTTAACTACCGTTTAGCAGGCTGACACTTTGTCTAAGTGGGAAAGCTCTTGGTATAAGATAAGGAGCAAATGTAAAACAGTAAAACTAAATCAGTGTAGCCACACCTTGTAGACATTCCTGTTTCGGCATTAAACTAGATGGGGTTATTTGAGCTTACTATTTTTCTGGGCTTTTAAACTAAGCTGTGGGTCTTATCCTGCCTTATCCTGGAACAAAGGTCTATCCATGTGAGGGAGTCGTGTTAGCGCATCTCTAGCTGCTCAGCCATCTTGGTAGGACTTCTAAAGCCTTTGAGACAAGGAGAGCTACTGCAGCTGTTGCCAAGAGACTTGGTGAAAAGCAAAAAGCCAACACGCACTAAATGTGTGGTGACTCCTCTGATAACACGTGATAGCGTGGAACAATGGAGTGGGCAAGCTCGATAAGGATGTCCAGTAGCTTTGCACGGGGGGAAAGGAGCTGTGATAGCCGTGCAGAAAGCGGTTTGTCATAGCCTGATGAAATGGCAACTTCTGTGACTTGAAAGGAGGGGAGTAGATGCCTTCTGCCTGAGCCAGGGGTGGGCTGCTGAAGACAAGGGGGAATTATCACGCTGGGACACTGCTGCTAAAGCTCCCGTGAACGCCACCCGCTC
>NW_010390274.1:171424-172207 GCF_000710305.1 Buceros rhinoceros silvestris | reverse complement strand
CGCTCTTCCTGCAGGAGCAATGGCAGTGATGGTAGTACGATAATGTCGGACAAGGGCGATGTCAGTATAAACGCTAATACGGCTGTTTCTAAGGGCTTTTTGAAACAGCAGTGAAAGTACTCCTGTAAAAGAGTTTATACTACAGTTGCCCTTGTGAGAAAGAGGGTAGCATCTCCTGTGGTAATACAGGGTGACTCTGCATCACCTTTTCTCTTGCTGGATGATACTGTACAGGATATTGTTAATAATTTCACGTACTTTGCCTAGGTATGAACTGTGCAGCCCTGCTTGACCTGGCAGTTAGCTAGAGTTAAGCCTTTTGAGTGGTCTTTATGGAGAAAAAGTGATGGGTGGATGAAGAAGTTTGGTGTGTCTTGGGTTCAGGCAGATTACAAACAATACTTATAATCCCTAAGTATGTTGTGGATCCATCAGCAGGAGGAAGTTTCCTGGCTGTCTGTTCTGTTTTCTAGCTAAGCCTGCTCTCCAGACGTCTCTGTTAATTAGTTAGTTTGGTTTTTTGCAGAGTGTTGCCGCAAATTGTTCTCTGCTGTCTAGTGATTACTGTGCTTTGCTGGTTTTCTCTCTCATACGTGCAAGGCTCCAGCAAGAAGCATGCAGCCTCCAGCTTTGCTCTTTTCTTCCTCTGCCTGACACACATGTTTACACTTAAATTATGTGGAAACCTCCTCAGGCTGCCTGTCTTGATTCCTCTTTGTCACTTTGTCACAGAATATTGTGCTGGTGGTTCCTATCACTTGGGTTTCCTATTGCATTGGATGG
>NW_010390274.1:154949-171301 GCF_000710305.1 Buceros rhinoceros silvestris | reverse complement strand
ACTCTTTCCGTACTGGCGATACAGCCATCAGCTGCAGTGGACACACCAACAGCGTGCTAGCGTAGCGTAACTGTTCGAGGTGGAAAATTCAGACCATGGAAACTCCTGAAGGCCTTCCCTAGAGTAGGCAGAGAAATGTGGAGTCCTTGGTTAAGGTTAGGGCAATTGTGAGGGAGCTGATCTTCTACAGAGACTGCATTACAACAGCAGCAACCCTTTGAATCATTTTCTGAAGCATACCAGTGCTGTTCACAGGCATGAGAAACAAAGGGGCATTCAGGAAACTTTCAAATTCTCTGCACTGCATTGGGGATGGAATAAAAATGTAGTGCAGCTCCCTGTCTGCTCAGGGGAGAAATTTCAGTAGCTCGGTGGGACTCTGCTCAGAAAGAGAAACCTTGATCTGCTGTTGCATATGTATAGATGAATTATAGGAAGATGGCAATACTGGGGTGCTGCAAGGATGAATGCCCGTGTTATGGTGCTGTATCTTGTCTGACTCTACAACTGACATCAGCAGATTAAAAAAAAAAGAAATTGCATTATAGAAAGCGAACTAAAATACTTTCCGTACTTTTTTTCTTTTCAAACTGCCTCAAGAAGATCTAAATTATGTGAAGCTGGCAGGTTCAAGTGTGACTCAACTCATTGTTTTCATTCTCTTCTTTTGGCAGCCTTCAGTAATTCCAGATGTTATTTCTCTAAGCACATGGAATAATTCTTATTAAAAAAGGGGAGGTGGGGGAGAGAGAGAAGCTGTTTTCCTGCATTTGGTACATTTTTAAAGCAACGATGATATTGCGTAGACAGTGCTCGTGTGCAGCGGGCGCTAAGGCTAGCTGGAGGCCTGCCCAGAAGGAGCCGGCCCCAAGATAAAAGGCCCTGGGTTAGAGGGGAGAAATGAGACGAAAGCCAGAAGCAGTTAGTTCAGTAAAATGCCGTTCTGTCATTCTAGGACTTATTTGTTGGGAGCTGTAAGGGCAGGACAAATGGGGAGTTTACCCTGAACCCACTACATTGAGGAAGCTTTGGAGATCTATAATAGTATTTGTCCTGTACTGTGACCATGGGGCAATACATAGTGAACTCATAGATGATGCCCTTCTCTGAAAAAGGGTTCATGTCCATTTGGATGGTGCGCTTCTAGAGCACATGACCCCCCCTTGCTTTGCTTGGCTCACCTGGCGTTGCTCAGCTAAAGGGGAAATGGAGAAAACACTTTCTTACAGGATGTAGGCTTGTGTGTGGTGTGGTAGCTCTGCTTTGCGAGGGGTGTCCAGCCTCTCCTGCAGTTTTGAAGTCATCGTCTTCCTCCAGGAATTCCAGAGGTCTGAACCAAACCCACCCCTGTGCTAGAGGAGTTAAAGGGTGACCCCTTTCACCCAGCCCAAGGTGAAAACAAAGTGGTGGACTGAATCACGTAGTGGCAGTGCCTCTCAACAAACAACGCGGGGTAATCCTCAGCTGAGCAATACTGAGCTCCCATGCTCATGTCCCACCGGGAGACAGCCCTCATGGTGTGTTTACAGCCCCCCCCTCTGGAGCCAACTGCACCTCGTACCACCATCTGTACGTGACTTGTCTTTCCCACTCAGCAGGACATTCGAAAGCACAAGCAGATACACTTGGGACCCTTCGTATTTAACAAAAGAGTAAGTAGCGCATGGGAGATCACTGCCTCTCTCTGAGCTATCGTGCAGAATACCACATCTTATTTGTAAAAGCTGGTCTGGAGAATACACTCAGCAGCAGACTGAGAACAAAGCCCACCGGAGGAAAAAGCAATGTGCTTTTGAGTTTTCCCTCTTAAATGTAGCCTTTATGTAAAGGGCCTCATTGACACCTCCTTATAAGATGAAGTTTTGGAGTTTTCTCACTCTTAGGGAAAAAAGAAAACTCTTTCACTGTGAAAAGAAAGGCCAGCCTGCACCTAATTGATTGGTTTGCCATGGTTTACTATTTTTGCGACTGTTGCTGCTTTTGTTCTCCCCCCTCCCCACAATGCATGAGATGCAGCAAAATGGGATGGTGCAAAAATGGGTTTTCTGTCTGTAGGTGGTTCAGCACTGAGCCCAGAGAGGAAAAGAAAAAGCTCTGTTTTGTCTTTTGTTGGTAAAAGTGAGAGCTGTTACTGGAAAATATTTTATTTTGAGATTAGTTGGTGGTAAGCCATGACTAATGCTCATTGTGCCAATATGTGCTTGCGTTTGGGTTACCAGGTCCCCCTTCTGCCCGCCTTGCTTGTTTTCTGTAGCTGATGGAGCCTGCTAAAGCTCAGACTAGAAGGTCTTTGGTGCAGGGACTACTGCTTCAAGAGTGTTGGCACGTTGCTTAATGCAGTGGGGGGCCCTGGCTCGGGCTAAAGGCTTTGGGCATCATCATAGCAAAAATAGTAAATTCAGTGGTGGTTCTTGGTTGCGCTGACCTTTGTAGCATCTGAGTCACTTCAGTTTTGGGGCTCTGGGGACCCAGAGCTGATTTTGGGTTTCATTCAGGGAGTGGGATCCAAGTCTCCAACCATGTTCATTGTGAAGTTTTCTAAATGGAAAACAATTGTTGATTCCAGTCCAAGACATTTTCTGGCTCTGGTAATCTTGTGTTCAGCATGATCACAATTAAATACATTCAGCATTGGTTTTAGGGGCTTGGTGGGATGTATTGTGTCAGAAGCAAGACAAAACAATGCATTTGTTACTGCGTTTTGTTTTATTTTAGACATTTACTTAGTTGGGGTCCTCTGGTTTTGTGGATAGCCCTGCGAAGCTAGCGCTGAGTACTCCACTTTTCAGTAAGATAAAAATGTGAAAGAAGGCCACGCATAGCTTTTCTCTCCTCCAGGTATTGCAGAAAGAACTTGCCCTACTAAGCTCCATCTGGCAAATGAACAAGAATGTCTGTCCCCTGATGATCAGCGATAAGACGCTGTGCTGGGAAGTGATGATGCAATTGCTAATGGTTAAGAAGTGCTTGTTCTAGCACTGACTCTTGGTGACCTACCCTGGACCAGGTTCACATAGGACTGCTGCAGTCCAGAGCAGCTGCAAAGTTATAACATTTTCCAGACCATATACAAGCCTGCTGGAAGGATTCACCCCAAGTGAAAGGAAACATGCTCGGCAATGTTGCCTCTAGCTTGGGTTGTTTCCTTCTGTGTGTTGTAGGGAGAGGACACAAGAACTACGTTTCTCAAAAGGACAGTCTGAAGAAGTGTCCGTGTGGAAAGGATTGATTTTGTTCTGCTCCTAGGGCTCCGTTTTAAAGAGATGTTGGTGTATCTTGGTGACATACGTTAAAATAAACCCGTAAACATTCTGCGTTTTCAAACTCCTCTTGCATGAGGCAAGAAAGGGAGTACCCTGAGGAAGTCAAATGTGTCTCCCAAAATGTTGGGAGGCTGGTTGGCTGGTGAGTTTGGTTACAGAATGTGTTTGGCATACTCCGATTCTCTGGTTCTCCGTACCTGGTTTGCAGGTAGCTGATTGCTTCAGCAGCAATCCAGAACCATCACTCGGTGATTAACAAGTGATGCTTTTCTAACATACCTGGCCATCATTCTTCTGCTTCTTCTCCAAGTACTAGCCAAGCCTGAGATCTCTTTCCTGTGTACAAAGCAGCTGTGGGCAGCAGCTCCTCAACTAGACAAACGAGTTGTCTGGGGAACAACATTTTGTAATTTGCAGGATATGGGAAACTTTTTTGCGTCTTTTATTCATGGTGTAGTGATAAAAAGAATGCCAACATGCCACTCGTGAAGTAAGGGGAAAGAGGCGATGTGCTATAAAAATCAGTATTGTTTCACTTAAAAACATGATGTTGCCTCCTGGATGCTGTCTAAGATTTTTCTTAAGAAGGAGGAGCTGAGCATCCTTGGTTTTTCACCTACAGGGGAAGTGACCATAATTTATAGGTTAAGAGGTAGGAGGATCAATAGTGCCAAGAACAAAAAAGATGTAAAATTAGGTAATGTGGAGCCCGAAGGCTCCCGAGGCAGGACTCTATTTTGACCCTTCATCTAGCCCTCCTTATTTCTTGCGTATGTGAGATGCTGATGCCCATCACAGAGTGGAAAGGACCATAAGGAAGGTGTGGAGTCACTGAGAGTAAACGCTAAGTACGTTTGTACAAGTGATAAGGCAGTACGCAGTCAGTTCATACACAAATGTCGTAGGGAGAGGAGTGGCGCCCTTTGCAAGCCTCTGAAAGGTGTAATTGCAACTCGTTCCTGAGTTATGCAGAACCCAGTGCTATCAAATACGAACGAGTACGGAGGATCGATGGAGACTTGATTGCTTTAGTTTCTGCAGAAGGAAGATTTTCTGAAAGCCATGCGACTATTTCTGGCAATAGTTTTGAAATACTTGACATTTTCAGTAGTTTTCGGTTGACTCAAGCAGAGAAGTCATAATGAAGACAGTGTGTAGTGGTAGCAGGGAAAGCTTCTCACTGCAGCGAGAAACGCTCCAGCTTACAGTGAGCATAAAGCAGGCTGCTTTTAAACAGAAGGAGAAAAGGGCAATGCTGGGAAGTGCCCATGACCACTGTAAGGCTGAAGTGTTACTTTTGTCATCCATGAAGCAGATGAGTCCGGTCAGAGGCAAGATTGTGACTTGAGAGATAGAATGAGAGCGAGAGTGTGAAGTGGAAGATGCAGAATAATTCCCACTGGTCAGACTCTGTGGGGCCTATGGAGATGTTGCGCCAGGACTGAATGCTGAGACTTGCAGGCTGAAGTCTGGTGTCCATCATCTCACTGCTATTTGCTGGCAGCCCTTTGCAGGGGCAGCACGTGGAAACTGAGGTTATCGCTGCCGCAGCTGCTCCAGTAGAGACAGGAGGTGTATGAAGAATGGTGGAAAGCTGAGCTCTACTTGAAAATCTGCCGAATCAGGAACATAACAACAACAAAATAGGAACAGCTTCTGCTGTCCTGCCTCTGACAGTGGTCAGTAATGAGCTAAAAGAGCCAGACAGATGTAGTGATGCTTTTTCGGTGAACTCTCCCAGTTTTCAGCAGTGTAGTGCGCTCTGGAGCCAGAGTGATATCCCTGAGGGTAGTGGCCCTTGATGGATCTCTCTCTTACATGACTTTGTGCAATTGCTTTTGGACCTCTTTCAACTCTGACGTCTGTTAGTACCCTGTGGCAATGTTCTCTACAGCTGAATAATTAGTGCAAGAAACAGTCATTTTCCTCCTCGTTGCAGAATAGACTTCCGATAGTTTCATTTGCTGCGCCCTCACTTTTGTATCATTTCTCTCTGCAGTAAAAAATGGTTTGTTTTCAGATGTGTAAATACCCTGCTATGGGTTTGCCATGTGGCCTAAACAGATTCTGATATTTTAAAGTGTTTGTCGAACAACGTTTCTAAAAAGTCAGTGATGTCCATCTATTGTGTGGGTTGCATGGTGGGACGCAGCAGGGATGGTGGGACTATGACAGCCGACACTTGCAGATTCTTATGAGAGAAAAGTTAGTGACTAGCCTCTTCAGGTCTGTTAAGCAGTGAGGCTGGCTGTTTAGGTATCGTTATGTGTCGCTGGGAGAGGGAGATGTGGATTTCTGAGAGGCTGTGGTATGACTCAGTTGTACTCTGCAGCTATGATCATAAACTAAATAAAACCAGCAGCTTGCAGAAAACTTGGGTCTGAGTAGTTAGTGACCAGCACAGTTTATCTAAAATCTGCACTTGCGTGTCATCCGAGTATTTGTAAGAGGAAACAACTCAACCTGACTAAGAACTTTCAAGATCAGACCCATAGTGCCGGTGCTACTAGTGGATGATTTAAGCTGCGTACGAGACCTTCATTTCTAGAGAACTGCACTGGAATAACTGCTTCAGTGACCTCTGCCTGCCTAGCACTGCTGCTTTTAACGACAGACAGCGCAGGTCTTCCTGTCTGCTTTCCCAACGAACGAGTCAGTCAAGTCGCCTTGTAGGAAATACTGCAGGTCACTTCTGAAGCGTGCCTCGCTGCACGGAAACCTTGGCTGGGATGAATGATATTCTTAGATACTCGTGGGAAATAAACAGCAATAATCCTGACAGGAGGTGCTGGCAGAATGAAGTGTGAAGGGGAAGCGATTAAAGATAAAAGGCAATCGCAGGAGTTACCTGTAGCTCGCTGTGAGATTATAGGTGTGGCTGGAACAGGTCACAACACAACACAGCACCTGCCAACCACACACGAATCGGGATCCAAAGTCTGCTCCTCTCCCAGGCTGCCCCTCTTACATAACCGGCTGATCGCACCGGAACACCGCGGTGCTTAACGCACCTTCTCAGCTTTGTGTTTCGGTGTAGACGGATGCGTAGGCCATGTGACTCCTAGATTAAGCTTCCAAGACATTTAGCATGAAAACATCTCCCTTCATTTTCATTATAATTATGCAGTGAACGAGGCAGGAGTCCAGGCAGAACCAGTGCGTATCGTGTAATAAGGACTGTCTCATAATGACAAGGGAGGTGAGTGGTGGTTGCACTATCCACCCTCATTAGCGTATTTCCCAACCATGGTGAGTTTTGTGGGCTGGTGCCTGGTGGTTTTGGGGTTTTGGTTTTTTTTTTTGTTGCTATTGTTGTTTTAGTCTTATTGGCCACCTTCCTTACAGATTTAGCTGAAGTTTTAAATACACTGTACGTACTCTATAACACAGAAGGTCATGCATGTTGTTATCAAAGCACCATTGGCTGGTATCCATTTTTTATCTATTTTAATTTGCCCTAGGTTCTTATTTATGAATAACAAGGTATGTGTGACAAATGTGGGCTGTGTATTCTGTGCCTATTATCTTCTTCCATTTCTATGCATACAGAGCCTGAATCCTTGGGCTTTGGGAAAAGAGACAGGAAAGATGAAATCAGAGTAGTACTTGGTGGTTTCATGGAGCTCTCTGAAGCTGCTCTTCCAGTTTACAGCCCGGCATTGATAACCCTCCACGCCTATTATATAGCTCGTCCTCCTCAGCCTCTGCCACCCTGACCTGCCTTCAGAGAAATCTTCTAAGTTAAGCCCAAAGAGAGATGTTTTCCCGTGGGGAGCAGGATGTGCAAGTCTGGATGTGCAGTCTGGACACACAAATAGCCTTGGTCTGAGAGCTGTCATTTACAATTCAAGTAACGTGGTCGAGGAGTGAGTGGCCTACTTGGTGTAATGAGAACATGCACATGTAGAAGGTGGGTTCACAGACCCGAATCTGAGCAACCCTAAACCAGTGGTTGTGGTGAGAGGGGGAGATGGAGGGAGGAGATCTCAGTGCTCCATAACTAAACCTCTCCATGCTCAGGTTTCTGGTTCCTGCTCTCTCAAATGGGCATTATTACTGTCCTCGTTTATTCCTCTGCTTTCTTTCCTCTTTGTGATTCTTTTGTGGTAGTGTTTGCCTCTGTTGCCAGGTCTCGGCTTGCTCAGGCTATTCAGTTGTTTGCCTAGGTTTAATCTCCTTTCAAAGGTCAGTCTTGTGCTGAAGAAGGATGAGCATTGTGTTGAGCCGTGCAGTTTTGGTCGTTGTGCAGCTCTGCAGTCTGGCAAGTTCACCGTGTGGTGGTACTCACTAGCTAGAGCAACCAAATTTACCGGGAGGCATCACTTATGCAAGTGTTACGTAGGATACTCAGCAGAACAACTTAGATGTGATCACTGAGGTAAGAGGGTGGTTCCAGGATGTTCTTAAAGTGTTAGCTCAACAAATCAGCAGGAGGCAAGCAAAAGGAGCAGACTAATTAGCTAAGCAGGTTTTCTTGTTGATGAGTCTCTGAGGCACTGCCCTGCCCATGAAGAAAAAAGACCGGTCTCCCATCTTTCAAGCTGCTGCATAGAAATTTGCTTAGACACCAGAAATGTTGCTGCATTCCCTCACCTAGAGAGGGAGTAATTGTTTGGGACACACACGATTTGCAGCTCCGCCTCTAGCTCCTCCCTGGGTAGGTCTGTTTACTCTCAACTGTTGGCTGGGTTTGGGTCTAAGGGCACTCGCACGCACAAATGGCAAACAGGTTTGACTCGACCGAGGACTTCACAGTGGGGAGGCTGGAGGCAAATTGCAAACCCCAGCAAATGAAAGATGTGAAAAGTGAAGCAGCCAAGTTATGTTTTGAAAGTCTTCCATATATCCAACCTTTTGTTTCCTGTACTCACAGCTTGGAATGGAAGCTGGAAGAAGAGCTGGGCTGCTCCTGGTGGATGTGTGTCTTTGCCCGGGCTGTCTGGTGCAGTGCTTCCCAGTGTTGTTTCACTCCTGCTTTGCACAAGGTTAAATGACTTAACCCTTGGAGCTGTCAACTCTGAAAGTATTGGGACCATCAGAACGAAGATTAAACTGTTTTTTTGAAGTTTCTAGGATTAAATGCTAGTTCTCAGTCAAGCCTCCCAATTGTTTCATTATAGACACGCACATATGTTCCTCAAAAACACGTGAGTTTTTCATTGCTCATAAAGTTAAAATTTCCTTTGGCACCTTTCGAAACAATTTTTCTGTGAGCTGTTTTTTTTTTAAGTTTAGGGTAGAGTAGTCCTTGCAGTCCAAACATCTGAATGTATATTGGTTATAGAAGACACCTTTCACCAGCAGGCAGATGGAAATGTTTCTGATGTGAAGGGAGGGGAAGGACTCTGCAGAAGCGGGTGAGCTCTGCCTCATCTGCAAAGTTCCTAAAGGCTGTGTTTGCACCAGCCCTGCCAAGCGTGCACTGTCAAAGCGTTGCTTCGGGGGTTCGGTGGAAGCCGTGCCTGAGGAGGGTTCCTGTTTAGGCAGGAGGTTATGGAACCTGGTCAAAACACGGCTGCAAATCTGAACAGCGACAACTCAGTGAACTGTGGACTCCAAGCCGGGTCTTGCGCCTGCTCTAACAGAGCTCCGCAGTGCTGCAGCCCTTCTGGCACTGCCCCTGACAGCACCTACACCCCAGCCCCTCAAATTCGGGCTAGGGCTCCGAGTATTGCTAGGGAAATAATGGTTTGGAAAGTTTTCCTCTCTCAGATGTGAAGCAAAATGGATACCACTTCTTTGGTTAAAAGGACATGGAGTGCAAAATAAAATGAGCTGCAAGTGAGACAGACGACGCTCATAGTATACGAGCTCATGATATCAGCCATAGAAAGCAACAAAAAAACTGAGGCCCATCAAAAATTCAGACCACTGCAGCTAGCTGAGTAGACGGTCTGCGGGGGAAAAACTGTGTTGTCAAGTGTAAAGTTTCAAATTAATTTGCTTTGGGTGTATACAGGGGTTTGTACCAGCCTTCAGTTGAACATTCCCGAGCTTGAAATGTGCTGTGTAGAAGCTCATGACACATGAATCCATATACGAGTTTGGGCAGTGAAATGTAAACTTCCTTTTTACAAGAATTAACGTTCGGTGAAAAGACCTGTACGGGGTCCAGCACTGTTCCTATGGTTCGTATGTTGGTATTTAGGAAAATTTGAAAAAAAAAAAAAAAAGGGAGAACGTGTGTGGACAGTAGGACAGGAAAGACAACAGTCGAAGTGCTTTCTGGAGACACGGCTTTGAGAAGAGCATGATACTGGACTGAGGACTTGGAGTGGGAAGGTGAAGATACACCTAGAGCACGGTGTTGTAAGGGAGCTTGAGCCAAACAAAATAACGATGCTACAAAAAGAGGAGGATCGTGCCCTTGCATCAGTGTTCATTCCCAGCCCTTCCTTTTTCCTGGCTGGTTGGTTGCTTGGGTTGAGGCTATTATTGGCTCTGTGAAAGGAAAAGTGAGTGTCAGAGATGGTGCCCTTGGGAGGGGACTGGGCCACATGGCTGAGGCAGGGGAGGGAAAGGCTCGCTTTCTGCAGTGCTGAGCTGTTACGTGGGTGCTGGCCCAAGTGAGGAACCACTGAAAGGGGTGACAGCAGCTGAGAGATCATCTCTGCCACATCTGATTCCAGAAACTGTCCTGGAAAACGAGCACTGTCAGCTGGTATTGCAGGCGATGCACAGGTCCGGCCAGGCGTACGTTTTGCTCTCTTGTGTACGTGCTGTCCTGCGTTGTCGTTATGCTCATTTGTGAGGCATCACTAATGCTTTTATTTTAACCCCAGGAAGCGTGGCTGGTATTTTCAGTTTTGGAAACTAGCAGCAGAACCAGCATCTAAGATACTCATGTTTGGGGTGGGGGGGAAAGGGGAGAAAATGGTAACTTATAACTTTGGTGAGTCACTGCTGATGTTCAAACCCACGTACTGTAGCTGTTTCTACTAGTGAAAAATGTGTTTCTATTCCCCAGGAACACTGCAGGCCATCCAGCAGAAAAACCAGTATTTCCGCTGAGGAGACGGGGCTCTTCTCCCTGAGAAGTCTCTCTTTTTCCTCCCGCAGCGTGTATGAAAGACACGCAAAGCCAGCTGGTCGGATGGATTAGAAAGCACAGCACCGCTCAATGGGCGCCCTTGTTTGTGTGGGTGAGAAGAGACTCTTAGTTAAGAAGGAAAGAAATGCCTCCCCTGTAATCGCCACTAACGAGGAGACCCTAGTCCAGTTTTTGTTTTTTAAAAGGCTCTGGCAAAAGACGTTTTGGACCCGGGGATTAGTTGATGTTCCCCCCCCTTCCCACTTGATCCTTAAGGATTTGCCTGAGTCATGGATTTTTACTGGGCTTGTTAACTCTGTTGTTATTTTTTTTCAGCCAAGGGGATAAAGAAATCTTTTAGTGAGAGCCGCTCACTGGGGATTAGCTGTGAGGGGACCGAACAAGGCGGTGGCTCCCCGGAGGGGGTGACCCTTGGCTCCTGGGTCAGGTGGTGACTCATCTTTTGCCTCCCAGCTGAGGCAAGATGAAGGCTCCCAACAAGTGTTTTCTCCCTCCTCAGCGATTTCCCTCAGTGCAGAGACAGGCAGTGCAGAAGATGGACTCTGTGTTATCACAGCTGCTGTCCTGCAAAACTGGGGAAAATGATAAAGTGGATAGAATATCAAAGGATATGGTAACTGCTATTGGAAGGAAACCGTAACCTCTTTACCACCTAAGGGGACCTGCCTGCTTTCCTCCTGTGGTTTTCAGAGTTGCAGGGGTTCTCCCTGCACAGCGGCACTGCTGCAATTCGTTGTAGATCTAGAAGGTGGTAAAAGTGGCTTTTTGGAAAAGTTCTGTGATAGATGGTAACTCTACCCAGTCCTGATGGTATCACGGGTGCTGTGGTGGTGGCAGAGAAGGGTTTCAAGGGAGCCGCTTGCATAATCTTGAACTGCTGTATGAATTGAAGCCACTTGCTTTGGCTGGGAAGTTATAAGCAATGCATTTGGAACACAAAACACGGTAGGAGGAGAAGCTAGAAATTGAGCTGAAACCTTACCTGCAGCAGAGGTCAGATTGCATGTGTGAGGCTAATACGTAGATGAGCAACACTGAACAAATGAGTTATGCGGATCAGCTCTGCTTCTGAGAAACCAGGTTAAATACTACGATAACCAGTGTTTTACGCCGTCTTTGAAATCCTGGCTGTTTTACAAAGCAGTCACCTGCGGCTTTGTCAGGTTATCAAGGGCTTGGATCAATGGTGAATAAGTGTCCAACCTACTCTATTGAAAGGTCTCCCAGTCATTGTAGCGTACGGGCAGGTTTTCAAGATATGGCTATAGAGAAGGAACCTTTCCCTCCTTCCTACTGTTAAAGGAACAGTAACAAATCCCTTTCATTGTTGGAAGGGAGTGTCAGCTCACACAGAGTTAGGTTCAGTGATGTGTGGTATTTTTTTTTTGCGTGAATAAACTGGATGGAATTAGCCGACCCTCCAGTGTATTAAAGCATTGCACCTTAAAATGAGATTTCCCAGCAAGTCATAGGAATTAATCTCCAGTGCAATTGAGATAGATGCCCTGGCATACAACGAATGGCAGAAGAGGAGAAACAGCAATATGAAATATCCTGTATATATTTAAGCATATATATGTATTTGATATATATTCATGAGAAAGTACAAACATAAGTAGGCTTTTTGCTTCCCAGCTATTAATTAGCAGTTGATTTCTTGTAAACACGTATGGTAGAGGAATGCTCTTAGAGGCTTTGTGAAAGGAACAGGCTGTGGCAGCTGGGAAGGGTGTTTAGGGAGGGTCTCTGTCATGAGGAGGCAGACAAATAGGGAGAAGTTCTGTAAAAAGCTGGCAACGAGCAGGAGTAATCGAGGAGGGAGAGGTGATCGCAATGAGCACAGGAAGAAGGCAGCCTTTGGGATTAAGAAATGGCAAACTTTGTGCCTTTCCGGGATGTCCTTTGCTGCTGACTCTGTGCAGAAATGTTGGGTTTTTTTTTTCCTCCAAGTGATGAAATGCTTAGTCAATACAAGGGGTCTGAAAACTGTTAGCTACTGGGAGACACAGAAACCTGCAGCATGTGTTTGTCCACCAATGGCAGCTGTTATGAATGCATCAAACTTACTTTTTGCTCTGGCTTTCTGTAGGGTGTTAGATCTGGTCCAGTCTCGCTGTAGGTTGTCAGGGTCCTTACTGGCCTGGAGTGGGCTTGGTGGCAGACTGCTGAGAGCTCAAGGGGAAGAGCTGCAGCTGGCGGTTTCACTCCTTGGAGGCAAAGAAACCTTCTTCAGAGGGGTCAGATTCCTGAAGGTAAAGCCACGTTACAGCTGATCGTGTCTCTGTTTTGTACTGGCGGTATCTGGTGCCTTGTCCTCACCTTTATTGCTCCCCTTTCCTGCTCCTGGCTGCCTGCTCACTCTGGCCGGCAGCAAATCTAGCACTTGTCAGGCCCCGAGTGAAACGGGGCTCGCTGGCCTGGAAGAAAACTAATGTGACAAAAAAGTGACTTGTTTGCTTCTGGGTTAATGAACTGAATCAGCTCAGCGAAGGCTCTGATGAACATTAGTTAGATGCGAGAGAAAGGGTGTGTTAGCATGACTGGGATGGAGAGGAGAGGGTAGGGCTGGAGTGCGGGATGTGCTGCTTTTGGCAATGATGAACTGTGAGTGACTCAACTTTGACACGTAACTTCCTCGGAAGGTCCCAACACAGGACTGTGAAACAGCAACAGCTTTTAGCAGAAGCTGCTCCATTGCTTGTTGTTATCATTAACAGCCAGTGGTATGTGAGCTGTAACAGGAGAGCACGGTCCACACGCAGGGCTCCCAAATTCATTCAGAGGGAGAGCAAAGCACCTGTGACAGGCGTTGGCCACGCTGTTGAATGCGCTGCTGCAAGTCACTCTGGCACTGTAGAGGGGAAGGTCGTACCAGAACTTACTGGGGGAAATAAGTAATCAAGATGAAGGCAGACTGATTCCCAGTCTCCCAATAACCACCTTGAAAGCACCGTCCTCCCAAAGAAGAAACACTATGTCTGTAGAATATGATGAGAAAGTGTTAATCGCGGATTAATTTCCTTAGACTGGACTTTCGGGGTACTCTAGTGCTCTCATTCATCTTTGTTCTGAAGAACATTTATCACGGCTTTATTAAGGCTCATGCGACGAGCATTTTGGAAGCTCTGTTTTGTATCAGCTCACCAAGTGCCTTTTAGTTGCGTTGTACCAGAGGTCAGGGCTGAGACCTTTGCCTCACAAGGTGACCCAAGAACTTGGGCAGAGAATTACGTTTTAATTTATTGAGAGTATGAAGGAGAAAATTTTGCCTTTCAGAGTGGTTCACAGCTTCAGTGAGCTTGAACAATCAGGTCTCTAATGAATGTCAGTAGTAAGCAGTATACATAGAGGGAAGTTTTTATTTTGACATTATTCTACGACAGAGACATCGGAAAGAGCCAGGTACATATAGTTGTCCTTGACAGGCGTTTGTAGCAGCTTCAGGATTTCAGTGTCTCCTCAGATACTGCTGTGGCTGTAGGAAACCTCGGGATTTGCCACAGTTTTGTCACATTTTGAAAAGTTCTTCAAGTCTTAGCAAGAGTTCAGCTCTGACCTGAGCTGGCTCTTAGCCTTCATGCATTATTGGTACTAACACTGCAATTTCTTCTTGCCTCAAAAGAAGCAATAGGCTTTATTCACAGGAGGAGGACTCTGTGGAAACGAAGACTTTTATTTCAGGTTTTTCTTTTACTTACAAGTGCCCTTTGAAACAAACCTGCAAATGCAAGATATAATTCAGATCAGCTGGAGCAATACATTCAGTGCATCAGGCACAGAAAGCTGTAGATGTTCCTCATGTGTCATCCAGATTTACTTTTTTAAATGTTCTTGGATAAAACATGGTGGTTTTGTGTGGCAGCAGTACTAATGTTCTGTTGACCCCCCCAACCCACCGCTAACCAACTGGAATTAAATTATTTTTATAACTGGCAGATTTTCTATAAGCAAAATGTTTCAGATTTAGCAGCTGGCTGCAAATTCCTGGCATGTTTTCAGTGGTGACCCTTGATGGCAGACATCAGAGTCAGGCAAATGCACCCCAAGCGTGGGAGGTTTGCAGCTGAAGGGGTTGATGACCAGCCTAGCTGAGTCACCCAGCCACGGGCGCCTAGCTGCCACATTTAAGCCTTCCTAAAAGATCGGTGTGTCTTGAAGCAGGAAATGGGGTAAATCTGTGTTGAACTGGGAGTGCCCACAAACTCTGAACTTAGAGCCCAGCGGGACTGTTGAGTCTGGCAGAGTGGCTTGACCAAGGTTTGCGATCAATGCACGATGTTTGCTATCAATGCTGGAACTCTTTTCCAAGTATCCTGAAGATTTCATTCAGCATTGTGAGAACTTTAGACTGACAGTCTGGCCGGGGACCCTTCAGCATTTCCTTACACCTCTCTGCAGATGCCAAAATGATCTGTTCTTTTCTGCTCTCAATGTTTCTTTCAATTTTCTGTTTTGTCTGTGCTCAGGCAAACTAGAGAGCACCTAAATAGAGTCACCTTCCCCTGGGCTTGCATGCTTTCTAGGACACCGCCTAGGCTGTCGCCCTTTGGTTTCTACGGGAGGAAAGCAAATCATGAGTGAAGCACAAGAAAAAGGAGAAGAGCAGATTTCCCCCCACCCCAGTCCGCACAGATTAAGAGAACTTTCTCTGCTTTTCCTGATACAAGAAATAAATTCTGGAAGTGAGCAGAGCCACGGTGGAGTGATGGTTTGATAACATCTTTAATTCCTCTGTCTCTGGAAAAGCTAATCCTGAGCACTGGGGACTCCCACGGGTCCCCCTGGAGTGAGGGTCCCTGAACCTGGGAGGGGGTGGTGGGTTGCTCCATCCCACCAGGCTGTAGCTTCCAGTGCTCAACACTACAGGCACGTGAATTTGCTGCAAAGCTCTCCACACGTTTCCAGCAGCAGGACAGGGTTCAAATGACATTATGAGATGGTGGGGAGCTGACAACTGAGTGTCAGCAGGGTCTCAGTTGCTGTCAGCCTTTCCTAGAGTCCTTCAACTCTTCTGGTGGAGGTGCAGACCAGCTCATGAGACCTGTCTCAGTCCCCTAATGTTTTGCCGGATATTATTTGCACAAGGTTTAGGCCAGAGACCAGGAATTTGGTGGCCACAGACTGAAATAATTTCCTGATTTCTCTGTATACAGCCAAAACCGTGTGCCTGGTCCTCTGCTGTGCAAAGCTTTTGAGCATGGGTGCTGTTAATGTGACGGGGCCAGGGTTTTACCCCAGGCATTTTTACATTTACACCTATAATCTGCTGTGAGCAGCTTCAGACAACACTGCGATTAAAAATGCCTGGGCAGGTTTCCGCAAGCGCTGTCCCCATGCCGTTACACACACGAGGTGGTGGGGGCAGAAGCCACCTTTCAGAGCAGGTATCGAGCAGGTAGTCAGTCCTCAGGGCCGCGGGAGTGGGAGCTCTCTTCAAATGAACATTGTAAACAGTAAACCAGCGTGTTGCTGACTGGCCACGCATCAGCCGCTTGCCCGAGGCTCCCAGAAGCCCTCCTGAGGCACAGCAATTCTCACACAAACACCCTTCCCTCCAGCCCTCAGCCTTGGCTGCTGCTTCTTTACCCTGCTGTGCCTCCCCTGTTACCCCACATCTTGGTGGTGAGTGCTGTTCCCGAGAGTGCTGTGCTCGCTCCCGTGATGCTGGGAAATGCCTAACCCATTACCTTTAAAAATGTACACGGTAGGAAAGACTTTGGTTTCCAAAAAACCCCACAGCAGACCCATTCGGTCCTGGCATTTTAGGTCTGGGGCTCTGCTTTGATCCAGCCCAGCAAACGTTAGGTCTGAACTTGTGCCAGTGTCTGATCTGACAATGTTTTGATTTGAAGAAACATGCTAGTGTTTCTTTGGCTATTATTATTATTTTAAATTACTTTTTTCCATCAGGGAAATCAAACTTGAGGGTTTGAGGGGGAATATTCTATTTGGAATGGTTTCCGTGACATGAAATGGTGTCATCAATAGCTGTTGAAATACAAGCGATGGCCAAATCCTGGGCCTCGTGTCTCTGAACC
>NW_010390274.1:150046-154829 GCF_000710305.1 Buceros rhinoceros silvestris | reverse complement strand
GTTGGGCTTTAATGGGAACTACTCAGAGCACCTGGGACAAGGAGATAAACTTTTGAATAAGTCCTGAGACTTATTTATTCCTTCTGATTCTGATCTCAGGGCTGCTGCAGCAACTTTTTGGACTGGTTTTTCTAACCTCTTTGGGTGTTAACTTGGGTCCAGCTCTGTCTGAAGGAGGAATTCCTTGCACTGGGGTCTTTCCTTAAATAGCTCCCAGTGTTTTGACAAATATAAGTTATACAGCGTAGCCTGGTGTCACATACAGCTTTCTGCCAAGATGTGCATTTTGAGAACCAAATGTATTTACATCTGCAAAATGAAACTTCTCTGAGCAGAGAAGCTTATCAGTAAAATCGTACTGAATTTTCTTTCTGGATGACTGGTGTGATAAGGCTTTGCAGATGAGAGGGTGGTATTTGGAGCCTGGAGTACACCTGGCAGTAATATGAATTGCCAGAGATGTCCAAGATGAATCGGTTTCCCTTGGTGCCTTGCTCATGCAACTCTGCCGCACCGTTTCAGGGAGCTGGAAAAGAAGAGATAAACTGAGCCCGCCCCCCAGCAGGTCACGTAAGTGTTAGTGCTGGACCATGGGAGAGAGCGCGAACACGTACCCCAGAGCCAGGGAAGAGCTCTAGCTCTCTGTCAGAGGAGTTATCGCTGCGTACGACCTCAGCGACCTGGATGGGGAATTTGTTACTGAGCTCCTGGAGTCGCTACTTGTGAATATTCCCGTGTTTGTCCTGCAGTAGCACCAGGAGGCTGCGATCAGGAGAGCAGCACCGCTGTGCCTAGCTCTGCCCTGCTTCCCTTTATCTTCTCTGTGGCATTCACTGCTTTGCCCCCCGGTGTAAGCTGAGCTATATTATGTTTGTCAAGGGAGAGTTGACCCATCCTTTTATGACCTGAGCTGTTAGTCAGGGGAAAACTGCAGCCGTAGGGCTGGGAACGGCGTGGTGACCTTTATGACAGGGACTGAGCCCGCGCCACTCCCATGGCATGACCAGCTCTTAGCACTTCTGGGAGTCAAGGTGCAGTTGCAGTCATTTGCTGCAAACTGAAGGAAATGCTCCTCTACGTGCTGCACCGGGTTTGGCTCTGTGACCTCAGTCAGAGATATGGTGGATTTTTTTTTTGGTCATTTCACTCTTGCTCACGTTGCTCTGTGGTAGCAGTTTCTGTACTGAGTGGATGTATCAGCTTTTCAGCCACCACTGCCTGGTGCCTGGCATTTTAACTTAGCTACCACTTGCCTTATGTTATTACCCTGGGCTATGAGCTGCAGCTGAGGAGCAGGCATGCAGAAAAACCATGACTGGGCAGCAGCCCTGGGTTGGAACATGGAAGACTAGCGGGGGCTGCTGTCCTTTGTGACTCTCCTGTCCAGCCTTTACCATTGAACCATTTAAATGAGGGAACCACAAGCTTTAAAGGAGCCCACTGCTGTCCTCTTCTCATGAGGATTGTGGTCACATCTGGGTGTGTGTCACATTTTGAGGGACATGCTACATCAGCTACTGCAGGTGCCTTGAGGTCCCTTCCGCTGGATGGGAAAAAACGGGAAATGTTTCAGGAATTGGCAAGTTGGAGAGGGTTTCATCAGTTACGATTAGGTGGCTCATGGGAATCACTTAAGGAAGGTTCCCTTAGTTGAATTCAGAAGAGAAGTGAATGCAGTATGTCCAGGTCTTGTTCCTGTGTAAGTACAAGAAATATAAAATAATTTCCATCAGGTCTTTTCTTAAAACGTGATTGTTTCCTTCCCCCATTCTTTGGTAACTCTAAGGATGTAATTAAATGTTAAGTAAATTGGATTTGACACAAGACAAACTCCAAGAAATTCCCACGTCCCACCCTTGCTGCTTGTGGCTGTTCCTGCACTGCACTTTGTCACTGCTCTGATTGTGCTGATGCAGCCGATTGTGAGGTTGTGCTAAATGATCCAGGTTAAACGTCTCCACATACGCAAATACCGAGCAGAAAAACTTCTTTTTTTCATATCAGCTCAGATCTGCAGGTCCAATTTGTTTTATTTATACATATCCCTCCGTGAAGTCACACTGATGTGATAAAGCACTGGACTGTGGCTTTGCACTCAGGCAAAATGCGTCGCAGAACAGGAGACCGAAAAGAAGGGTGTAAACCAGTGATACTGGTAATTCCTGATGCTCCCTGCGGCCTGAGCCAGCTTCTGCTTTCAGCTCATATGTGCCCACAGAGGCTCCAGATGGAAGTGGCCTCAGCTGGTGGCTACCTGTCAGCGTGGTAGTACTCACCAAGCATTTAGGGGTCTACCTCTTTCTGAGATGTTTTTATACCTATTTATTTAGCAAGGAAGCACCTCTGGTCTCTCACAGACTGTTTGAATAGGGCCAACTATGTTGTACATAAAAACAAAACAGGGACTGGAAGGAAACTCTGAAGTTGAAAACCCAACCTACTGACGCCAGCCGTATCTCTGTGTTCAGTTGCCGAAGTTTGCTGTTCACGCTACAGCAGAAGATAGACAGAGGCAGGCGGTTTCTTCTGAAGATCCCTTTGCTTACTAGTATAGGAAGGATGGAATGATTTTCAAGGCATAATGCTTTTTCTGCCAGCCTATGCAGTTCCTGCTTCTAGTACAGCAAGGTCTGGCTGAAGATGCTGCACAGTGGTCCCAGCCTCTCTTTGTTTGAGTTCTGTCCTGACATTTGACGACTAGAGTATCGAGATGGGTTTGGTCTTGTAAATGCAAGGCTAGGAAAAGATGTGAAGTTTCTGTGCATCGTTGGATTGTATCCTGGTGTCCTGGAGCCTACCTAGGAGAGACTTTTACTTTTCCGCTAAACTCCACAGAGTGGGGGTAAATCAGGCGAACACCATATTTCGCCTCCTCTGAGCATGCGGGATAGAACTGATGTGTAAAGCCTTAAACTCGCCAGTTAAGAGAGATTATTACAAGCGGGTTGCAGTGAACTTCCATTTGCTTGCAGCATTCTCTAGTTTAAAGTTTCTTCAGGGGAGATGCAGGGATAGCACTCTGGGGTGGGAACACTTCCTTTTCAAATTACAAAGATATATGGTTGTCTTAAATGTAAATTAGATAATTAGCGAGGTCAAGAGACCACACAAAAGGTTTTATTGGTTTGAATAAAATGCAGCCTGACATCAGCTAGTATAGTAACAACCAGATTTTCCCAGTAAGTATGAATCACCATATTAGATGCAATTTCACCCTGTGTATAGCTCACACATCTACTGTGTTCCCGATTTATTATAGGGCTGTAATTATTTAAATACAGCTTTGCTTGCTACAGGTACTGTATCAGCGGCCCCACTTCTACATAAGGGCTTGGCTTTATCTTCTATTCAGTTTTCATTTTATACTGGATTTTTTTTTCTTTGACTTTTCTCTCCTTGGTGCTTTGTTTCTTCTTTTCTCGTGGGGGTTTGCTTAGAAGTTTATGCAGACTAATTCTTTTAAAAACATAAAGGCATGGCTTTAGCAGATTGTAAATTATAAAGCTTGGGTTGCCTTTTTGCCATGTGTTTTGGCTTTCACTACTTACTTGGCACGCCCGATTTTTTCACCCAGGTGTAAGTAGTGCTAATAAAGCGAAAAGGCTGTGGCTGTGTTATAGTGATGCTTTTCGCTAAGTGCTTCTTGTGGTAAGGGCCGTAGATCCTCCCAGCAAAAGACATTTGTTACTCTCCAGATTGTATTTTGGGTAGATAAGATAGACAAATGAGAGAAAAGATGCCCTAATCATCTGGATCATGTGCAAAGGGAACAGGGGTATGGGGAAGATGCAGGGAGAACAGATGTGGAGTTTATCCATTCAGAAACTGAATCCAGCCATGTTGTTCCTGTTTTAGTGCATTACAAGTGATTATCTCCCTTTCCTCCAGATTCTCCCACCCCAAATTTTTGATCATGGTTGTTACAGAGCGCTTTAAATAACAGTATGTAAATTTTTACCTGAAGAGAACATGGAAAATTTTTAGTAGATCCTTATTTTCTGCGCGGCATGGTTAGAAAAGCATTGTATTCCCTTTATTTACACACGCCAGACAGGGCTCCTGCCAGCCAGCCCCGGGAGCAGGGCTTCTCCCCAGCGCAGCGTGCTGTGAGGCGCTTAAAGCAGCAGAGCTGGAAGGGAAGGGAGGACTGGGACTGGCCCTGCCAGTTGGGGAGACACAGCTAAATAAATCGAGCGCTTTACACAGTGGCAGGAGCTGACTCGTGCCAGACAGAGCAGACAGCAGGCGTAAAGCCCAGTTAGTGTCCACCAGTTAGTAAGAAATATCTGACCACAGACACATGGGTGGCAGAATTGGGTTTTATCTAATTCTTTGCAGGTCTGAGATGTCACAGCCCGTGCTTTTACTTGGGCCGTGCCTCTTCCAGGCCAGAACTGCAGCAGGGGGCTGGCGTGAAGCCTCGTTTTTGTTTTCGTGCCCCTTTGAAGTGGTCCAGCACCTTTAGCAGGTTTGTTAGGTGTCCGTGTTTCGGTGGGTATTCAGTGTGCTCAGTGAGATAGAATGAAGGGCAGTAACATCTCCCTATGGACACTTACTGTGGCACAAAGTTAGGGACAGTTATTGCCTGTTCTGTGTGATGGAAACCACCGTGGTTGGAATTCTGCGCTCCGGGAACAAAAAGCCCGAGTTACATTGCTGGGTGAGCAATACTCAGCGCACACTCACCCCAGACCTCTGCACTGAGTAACTCCTGCGCTGTGAGACCGTAGCGAAATAATAGCACAAATCACCAGAAAACTGGGAGTGTTTAGATTATGTTCAG
>NW_010390274.1:138002-149919 GCF_000710305.1 Buceros rhinoceros silvestris | reverse complement strand
TCAGCAGGCAAATCTTCAGGGAAGAGTCCACGCAGTAAACAGTGAAGTAGATAGAAGAGTGTTTCTACAAACTCTTTGATTGCGAATACACATATCACGTACATGTGCATGTAAAAAGAGTTTAATAAAAGCACGGATGAATTCCAGGTAATTAGCAGACAGAATTTTGCCTTGGTTAGAGAATTCTGCTGATGGAGCGTCCTTCTTTGAAAACTTTCAGTTTCAAAACTGCTGTTTTTCTGCTCAGTGCTATGCAACTGGGTTGAAAATGCGAGGAAATCTCACTCTTCTCTTGCTTTGAATCTGCCAGTGAGTTGGAGAAGACAACCAGCAGATAATATTGACAGAGTTGTAGGGAAGGGTAAAAAAAAAAAAACCAAACAGCCAGCTGGGCCGAGTATCTCTGTTCCCTCCCCCTGCAAGGTTTATTGATGCTGTCTGCAGATTTGTGTTTGCTTTACTGCTGGTAGTTAGAGCTGGTGATCAAAGGCTGGTGTAGCCGTACCCGTGAAGGGACATAATTGGTTGGACTCTTTGAGTCCTCTGAAACAATACTGGGTTTTGTTGTGTTAGGCAGCGCTCCACAAAGTATAAAACATTGTGTGATTGCTGGGGCAGTCGGTCAAATGTTTTCTTCTCCTCTTGATTCCTTTTATACAGGAAACCAATATAGCTCAGACCCCAGGGATGAAAGCTTTAAACCTGGAGGGTGCCTGCTGCTTCCTGAGAACCTCGTGGGGGAAACGTTCAGTCCCGAAAAGGCTTTGCTGACAGATATATTTTTATAGCTTATTATTTTGTCTCCTCGTTCTTTGTTTCATTTGAATATAATAGGCTCTTTATTTTTAAATGCTCATCTGTTCATGCTGTTTAAATCCTCACCCAAAAATCACAATTCTCTGGGTTATTTTATTTTTTTTTTGACATCACATTTGGTTACTGTTGGACATACGTGCTACAATGCCTGTACAGAAGGGACGTTGTTTGTTTTTTGAGTAATAAATTTTCCATTTTCCTTTCTGTCTTTTCAAAAGAATCCCATATTCCAATTTGAACCAAAAGGTTATAGACCTATTTATAGTGTTTGCATTTTGGCAGTGATGTAAGCACGGTGTGTGGCTTTATGACTTCATGGGAGAAAAAGCTGCGGTTACAGATGAATATGTACAAATGTTATTTTCCCATTTTTCTCTTTAATACATGAAGCGGAGAAAATACTTTGGACGCAGCTTCTCCTGGGTGCAGCTTGTATATTCTGAGGACTACTCCAGGGTCCAAGCAGAGAAGCCATTCGTATCTTTAAGCTACTGAGGCAAGTTTCCCAGCAGGTTCAAACACGATCAGATTTAACGGAACTGAACATACAGAATAGCTTCATTGCTCGTTAGTGTCTAAATGTGGAGTACGAGCCCCGTGCTACTAGTGAGTTTTCATTTCCGTATCTTCCAAAATTATCTGTTTGGTTTAGTCATTTGAAAAGATGCACAGCTTTCTGGTGTGCTGGATTTTAATGTAGACAAATAAGCAGCGTAGGGTAGAATCACAAGTTTTTAGGAAACACATCGTGTGCATCTCGTCAGTGACAATTTGCCTGGAGGCTCACAAAGAGTCGGCCTCTGAAAAGCAACGCTGCGTCCCGGGAGCTTAAAGGCTGCAGCAGGCAGCTAATAAGTGATGTGTAATTATTTAATATATAACATAATTACAATTACATACGTAATCATATAAATTTAATCTCCCATTTAACCCAAATGATGAAAATCTTCATTATAGACTGTTTCCCCTTTGCCAGATTTGTTAAGGTTCAGTCATAATGTATCTGTTTGGAGGCAGTTAAAAGCTTTGTTGGAGTTTTCATTTTCTGTGGAAATAAATGGTTTTGCTGAAGTGGGATTGCTGCTCTAAAGCTGTCCCAGAAATGCTTTTCTGTTGCGTAACTTACTGCAGTACCTGGAAATTATTTTAAGCCAAAGAACAGCCAGAGATCTATTACATTGTAATTAATAATTATAATGCAATTATTACTATTATGATTACTTAACTCTTAAGTATGCATGTTCTTTTTATGTGCTTTCCTCCTCGCAGATTGATCCTCTTAATTACAGTATTTCTGTTTGCATGTACGTAGTGCCTATTAAAATGAAACTTAAAATGCATTCTCAAGCAGATTAGAAACTGCTTTGTGTGTTTGGAGGCCGTGTCAGAGGGAGCAGACTGGTGCTTTTCATCTCCCTGTGCTGATGAGGCTTAGACTTTGCGTTAGGTCTCTTTCCCAGACCTTTGACAGAAATTGCTCTCTCTGTTCTCAGTATTTTGAGCGCTCTTGGTAATGGTCTAATGATTAACTCCTGGAGCAATGGGGAGCCAAGTGTATGCCATCATCCCAACACAGGGAATTCTGCCAGCTCCTGACAGAAGGAAACCTCTAGAAGTTTGCAGAACTGACACATGTTGTAGCCAGATAATGGATTTGCCTTTCACATTTCAGCTGATATTAAGGGTTATAGACTCTTTGTCACTGTTCACAAGCCCCTTGGCAGTTAGGACAGTTTTAAAATCCTCAGCGGATAGAGGTCGGTATCCAAGTCTGCACAGGAAATATCTTGCAAGGCTGAACAAGTTACAGATAGAGTATTAAAGACATCTAGGTACCCCCCCCCCCCCTTTTTTTCTCCCCTTCAAAATAAGTAATAGCATAAAAATGATAAAACCACCTACTTTAAGTGACCCCCAAAGTCTGGTGAGATTTGCCCTAAATTAGAACCTCGCTATGCCGAGGCCCTGCACTGTTTGTAAAGTCCTGTCTACACGAGAAAGACGAGCGGAGCTTTGTGGGTTTTGTTTCCTCTTCTTTCCTGGCTGCGAGGGGGTCATCTGCTGCAGCTGCTACCCACGCTTGCACAGACGAGTGGTGCGGCAGTGGAGCATCTCTCGCCACGTCAGCGTTTTGAGCTGAGTTGGTGTGTCTGCAGAAGTGGCTCGCGCCTGCTGAGCTGCCTGGCGAGTGGAGATGTGCCGGGAGGCTCGTGGGGGCAAAAATGTTACGTATCTCTCCCTCTCCCTCAGATAAGCCCTCGCTAGCTGTGTTTATGCTGGTATCTCCTGGGCAGCTTTCCATTCTGCTTCTGCTGCTTCTCTCAGCATGGCCTATTATGGGTAGGTCTCAAAACTTTTCCTTTTGCTCTCAGATTCAGATCGGTACGTTACTGGGAAGGAAGGACAGCTGAGGCTTTGGGATTCAGGAGAATTAGTGGGGGCAGTTTTGGGGTTGGTTTTTTTTTTTGTAGGCTTATGTCTGAGATGGTCTTTCCTCATCACTGAAGTAAACTGTAAAGCAGAGTGATGATGCTCAGTGAGTATCTGATGATACTCAGCGAGCCTCTGGCTCACTGATTCCTGTGATGTCATCTATGACAGTTTTTGAGATACTTGCAGGAGAACGCCCTTAGCAAGTAAAGTGCTGCTGGCGGTGGTAGTGTCACACTATAATTGTGCCTGAATCTTCCATCATTTACACACAAGTCTCTAAGTTTTCTGTAGCTCAGCTTGCAATCATTGGTAACACTATCACTGGAATCCAGGGCTCTCTGTACATCAGTAATGTACCAGTTACCTGTGCCGTTTGTAGCCTAAAGGCTGAGGGAAGCAAAGCAATGGGGGAAGGCTTCTGCCATGGATCGGAGCAGAGAGTGACCAGGTACTGCCTTCCTCACTTTGTTTTGATAAGCTTTTCCAGTTTCTTCAGCCTGGTTGCTTTTATGCTGCCATATTTATTGTTATATGGTTGTTGGTTTTTTACGGCTGATAATAGCTTATTGAGACTTGAGGAACTTTATTTGCTTAACCTTGGATCCCTGCAAGAGGAGCTGGTTACTTTGAACCTTTCAGCTTTCTGCACTTAAGTGTTGAAAGAAGCAGCTCTAATTTAACACTTTTATTGCAATTTTAAACACACAAATAGATGCCTTGATTCTTACAAACAACATCAAAAGGCCAGAGAGCCTGGAGTGTGTCAACAGTATATTGGTCATTTGCCATTAATCAACTTACACATGCCTATCTCTCGATCAGGACCTCGTCTCCTTCCAGTGTGTTCACTCAGCCCCACTGCTGGAGAAACACAAGGTCGGGAGAATCCCAACAGGCCTCAGCTGTTAGGTGCTGTGAGGACAGCTTGGCTTTCTGACATGCTTTGGTACGCACAGAGTGTTTTGTCACACGAATGAGTCTCTGTGCTTAATTACACGCAATGCCATTACGCTTCAGCAATGGAGTTTGGATTTTCTGTTTGTGCTTCTCATGAAGATCGCTTGAAATGATAGTTCTTAACTGTTGCAGACTGATGAGTTAGTTTTATAGCTGATAAACCCAATAAACTAATAAACATCAAAGCACTCAGTCCCAAAGTCCAAAAATGTAAAGGACAGCCGTGTAAATGTTTGACGGTTAGTTTCCAGTCCCTGCACACACGTGTTATGACCCGTCCCCTTTCGTATCGTACAGTCTGTGCGTCATCGCTGCTTCACTCCACTCTGGGCAATTTGTTCGGGCTCGCATCTTACAAGTCAATATATCGGTTTTCGTTAGTGCGCTGGTTCCATCAAGTGAATCATCGCTTTGGGAAATGCAGCAAAAACCCAGAGATGTTGCTTTAGAAGGACAAAGTCCTTGTTTGTGTGCATAGGTATTACTTAACAGAGGGTTGTGTGCTAGAGGGAATGCCTTTTTTTGATAGTCAAAATAGTATCTGACCGCATGAGTAATACGTGGAATGAAATTCTAGAAGCATGTTTCTACCTGATGCAATGGAATTAAAACGTACTTCCTTATTCTTCCCATTCTGATGTTTCCTCTCAACCCACTTACTATTATTTTTATGCACCAAGATAAGCTTACTCGCCGTATAAATCTAGTGACAAGAGAATTCTCCCCTGAAAAGCCTGTGTTAGTGTACAAGAGCTCATATTCTTGCTAGACAAGAAAATTATGCAGAAAAAGGAGAAGTTTTTAGATCACCTGATCTGAGGTCACGCAGGAAGTGTGTAAGAAATACAGAAATCGCCCCATATGTCCCAAATTCCAGTCAGTATATTTGGTTATCACGCTGGAGCATCTTTCCTCTGATTCCATCTCTCTTGGTCTTCCTTGTCACAGGTAAACGCGTTATGGTGATAGTCCCAATAGCAATGCACGACATAAAGATAACATATGGAATATCTACTGGGGAAACGTAAACTCTTTCTTGCCAGCAGCCTGTACCGTGACAGAGGGCAGAAGGTGCTGGGTGCTGTGCCTCAGGAGTGCAGCTGAGCGGATCCCCTCTGAGAAGGGACCCATCCCTCCCTTCCCTGCTGCTGGCTCTGGTGGGCATCGGACAGTGTGCGACTCTCATCAAGTTCTCTGCTGTGGCAGAAGATGGGTCCTGCGTAGATTTTTGGCAAGTTACTGAACCAAACTGTTACAGTAAGAGGGTCTACAAGTGCCAAGACCCGTTCAGGAAAAGCCTGGGGAATTTCCCTTCTGGGAATCTTTCTGCTTTTCTGATTCACTACCTGAATTTGTCTCTGGCAATACCTAGGAACAGTTTAAGAGAATTTATTCCATGGTGAGAAATGTGGCACGACTGTCCTATAATTTTGCTTTTATTCCCTAGATACAGATCAGTGTTTTTCTTTTCTCCTGAAGTCTCCTTTATGTTGTGGGATTGTCTAATGACAAGCTCTTCAAAGGAGAGAAACAATATTCTTACGCACATGGAAGCCTTCTATTGTTTCCCCTGCTGCTCCTTTGGCTTGATGCTGTATTCAAGGAGTAATTGTGGGAAGTCAGCGCTCCTCTTCCTAAACATGAACGAGGTTGCACTGCACTCTTCCTGTCTGCTATTGTTAGCAGGAGCGTTAGAAAATTGCTGTGTGCCAAGGCAGTCATGGAGAAAGAAAAAGCAGGACAATCAGCATTTGTTCCCAGCTGAATCAGGTCCTACCTTGTCACCTGCTGCCCACAGGATCTTTTCCACTAGGAAATAGGTAAAATAACCTTAACCAGAGGGATGATTTCATTCCCCTTAACGAAATTATGTGGGGAAACAAAGCAAACAGCTTTAGATTCTGTTGTTTTTTTTTTTTCCTCTCAGCAATTACATTCTTGTTCAGAGCAGTGTTAGCCCATGAATGGAGCAGTTGTATGTTTGTTCAGCAAGCTCAGAAATTACTTTTTCAAACTTTTAGTCTCTTTAAGATCGTTATTAAATAATTTGTCCTTAACCTTCTCCGTGTTACCACAAGAGAAGTCAATGAAATACCCAAACTTAGGACCAAACCAGTAACTAGTTTCTATATGCCTTAGCATTATATGGTTGCATACTATTAAGGAGGATCTTACTATAAACTTTTAATTTTTTTTTTTCAAGCCTGGGTAGTTGGAATGAAACTCTTCCTGCTGCTAAAATATTCTCCACTGATATATCCTGGGGATTTTATTATGCACAGTAACTCCAATGCAAGGAATTTTCACTGAGGTCAGGAAAACACTGAGGTTGTTTTAGCACCAGTGTGAAATATCATCTGGAAATTCCTAGGATGAAGGAAAGGATTTAATTCCGTGTTTGGAATTATGTTCAAGCTGTTGTTTAAGTTATGCTTCAAGAACAATGCTAATTGTCTGAGCAACACATCTCGTTGCCAGCTGTTTTGAAGACTGTCGACTTTTAAAACATTTATCTTGTGAGGTAGTAGTATATTCCCAAGTCTCAGATACAGCTGATTTGGGCCCAAGAGATTCATCAACTTAGTCTAATGGAACAGTTTCATTTCTTTTGTTCCCACTTTTTATAAAGAAGGAGATCGACTTACATGCCTGCACCTTACAAGGATGCCTTATATGATTCAGAGAAGCACTTCATCCCTTTGATTAGGGTAAGAAAATGTTATTTTTTTTTAAATCACAGACACGGAATGGTGATAAGAATAGTGGAAGGATTTTCAGGTTAATGAGACATGAACAAGTGTAAGCTCTTCGAGAAGAGATGAATAAAGGGATTGTGTTTACTGTGGCTGAGCAACGCATTTAAGAATATCTAGTTCTGCTGTTGAAAAATGCTCTTTTTATAACCTTTTTGTGCAGATAACCATAGGCTTGTGTGAATGTCCCAGTCGAAAGTAAGGAGTCCTTATCTCCATAGAAGCACCCAGTTTTAGAGCTGAGTTTGAAACTGCAGGTCTTCTGCAAAAGAAATGGAAAGAGAAGGGTTCATTTGGCAGAAAGAGTGAAAAATTTTATGTCTTGAAATATGAAATGAGAGGCAACGGCTTGTGCTGCAGTGAACTTCACTGACCTATGTGTCAGTTGAAAAGACTGGGTGGATTCTGGGGGAGATGGTCATCTTAAATATGTATGTTTTTACATCCTTGTGTTCCAGAAAAGTCACTATTTTGGGCTGAAAAGTGGTTTAAAAGGTTGAATTTAAAAGGCTGTCATTTTCTGTCAAAGCAAAGAGTTGACAAGTTTCAGTCTGGAGAAATCGGTTCAAACCGAAGTGTTTAAATTCAGTAAAAGCTGTTTGGAGCAGCATCTATCAAAGATGCTCTGGCCATCGTGTACGAGGTCAGCCACATCATCCTTGCTTGAGAATCTGATTTTCAGGGAATGATTTGAAGTATTCTCTATCTTCCTTATCCCTTGTGCTCCGGGATGCCATTGGGTCGTTGTCTTCGGGCCTAAAATGAATATTCAGCAGTTCTGTAGGGATAAGGAGTAAAATCCTGCCCTCGCTGAGGTCAGCGGTTTCATGTTGATCTTGTATATCCAGTCTAGAATATGCCTTTTTTAGTTTTTATTTTTCCCCACTTCTTTGGTGTCATAAGGAGTTGTTACAGTCCTCCGCACGTGGTTAAATCGTGTGTACACTGAGCTGGAAGAGCAGTTTGTGGCACAGGATGAATTGTTCCAAAAATGTTTGTTCCACCTAAACTTCCTGGCCAAACTGTAAGAAACTGGAGGACAGCGAGAGGGTTGGAGCGTGAGGGCAAAGCTGTTGGAGGCAAATGCGGTGCTTCCTGTGGTGCTAAAGTAACACCAGTTTTACAGCTCTGGGACACATGGGATTACCTGTGAAATCTTCCTGCCATTGGAAGATTTCAGCATTAGGTGGGTCAGATTTGCATGAGAGCATGGTTTATGTATAGGACCTGTTGTTTGAAAGCTGGGGGTGATGACTTGCCCATTGCCCGGCTGAGGGCTCTTTTTTCATGTTAAACGCCCATGGAACTAGGGTGGAAGCAGCCTCAGCGGGCCCCTGTTCTGAGAACAGTGCATCACAATAGCACATTAGTCATCCTTGCGTGATAAAACCAGGGGTGAATGAAAACGCCTAGCACAATGAGGAGCTCTCAGGAGCAGCTTATATTGAAGGAGCTCCTTTTTTTTTTTTTAAGTGTGTGTGAAGACGCTGCTACTCAAAGTTTGAGGTCTGAAAAACTACAGACTTGCTGGGATTGCAAGACCTGTAGCAGTGGTTAATGCAGCCCTCTACCCTTTGGGAGAAGAGAAACAAAATTCTGGCTTCTGCTGTGGCATGAGGCCATCCGACGTGTCCAACAACAAAGGAGAAAAGGTCTGTCTGCTCCGTGTAAACATTCAAGAGCACATAGCACTTTCTGGGCGAGCTGGGGTTTTGTCCTGGGTCACCTCATTCTTCTTTCTCCACCACCGTGCAGTTAGCTGCTGCCTTCCAGCATGTTACGCAGTGTGGTTGTATCGCATGTGAACGGCTCTCGACGTAGGTAGTAGTGACCAAGTGTACTATGATGAAGATACAAACGCTGTTAGTCTGTCTCTATTTCAGTGTGCAGCAAAGGGCAGTTTTCCAGGACTGATTAAATGGTGCAATGCCAGACATTAGTATCTGTTGGCAGTAGGTAGATCTCAAGGAAAAAGGGAGGTTTGATGACTTACAGAAAGACTTTTACTTATAAAAGGAAAACATGGGGGATGGTTTTATAGTCTCTTAGTTGTCAGAAGAAACAGAAGGCACTCTAGATGCAAAGGAATGATTTGAGCACTGGCTATGTTAGGCCATCAGGATGAGGATGATTTCTGCTTCTCCTTGTAAAATAACGTGTCAGTCAGATGTTAGGCAGCATTGCAGGAAGGTGGCAAAAATGCAGCAGTAAAGAGACCGCAATATACCTACCAGGTGATGCTCCTAATGGATGAAGGCACCAAGCTCACACCTGTAAGTTCAAAGACCTAACACTTAGTCCTTCATTCCCACATTTGTTCATCCAGCCTCTTTGGTTCTGTGGGCGAAATTTCATGGTGGGAGGCACTTAAAACTGGCTCATGAGTTCACTGGGATACGAGAAGTTCTTTAAGAATATGAAGTATTTTCACATGTAATATGATTTGTAAGTTTGCTTTTTTCTGCATGACTAATTTCATTATAATTTCAAGCTGTGATGTTACACAACAGAGAATCACCCTCTGCTGTGATAATCCCTTTTATTTATGGTTTGCCATTGAAATTTTGGGACAAATGCCTCAAGAAATGGTGCAACAGGCTCTCTAAGGCTTTGGAGGCCCGGACAAAGCAATGGAGAGAACATGCAACGTGCAACTTAGGCACTAGGGAATCACGAAGACATTCAGTTATTGTTTTTTGTTTTCTGAGTGAAATTACAATTGTAATTAAATTAAAATGCAGAACTCGGGCTTACGAGGTGTTCAGCGCCCCCTGCTCCTTCTGACGACAGTAGGGCTGAAGAGTGGCAGTTCAGATTTGTGTTTTCCCCTCTCCTCCCGTGGCTGCATACCACGGTGACATTTGTTCCAGTCCTGAGACGGCGTTTAGATTAAACATTTGGAACCTCAGTCTCTAGCTCTGCTTAAAAGACTAACTCCAAGGCAGGTAATAAGGCTGTGAGGATAAGCTGCTGCTTCAGCTGAGCGGAAATATTGTTTTAAAGACTTCTGTGTGCGTCATAAGAATTCAGGACTAGATCTGGGGCTTTTTAAACTTCTTTTTGGGCAGAGTCTCTTCGAGTTACACTGAAACTATAATATAAAACCCGTAAAATTCCATTCGCTTAATTTTGAGAAGACGTGTCTTAGCTGCACCTCCTCAGAAGCCAGAGTTAAAATGCAGTTGCCTCTGGAATGAAGTTGACAACAAAGAGGGCGATTAGGCAGCACCAGTGAACAATTATTTATGCATCTCACCTTAAAAGTCCACGAGAAGCAAATCAGCCCCACCAAGACTGTGGGTGGAGGCATCTACTAACCAGAAATGTCGTCGATGCAATTTCTGTTTCAGAGGAATCGGAGGTGATTATTATTAAGCCTCCAGTGTCACTGGACAAATCTTACTGCTGCCTTTCAGTGATAGAGGTTTAAAGTGGAAAAGAAGAAAGCGGGGAGAGGGGTGGAGAGGGTTTGTCTTCATTCTTCTCAGGCTGTTTGTGTGATCTTACCTTTCCACTCTGATGCTCCCGACGCGGTTGCTCAAAATTGGTTTTATCCTTGGATTCGTCTCTTACTTAGAAACACAGCTTTTAGACGAAGGAGAAGACAATTATTTGTTTTACTAAAAGTTGGAGTTAATTGAGGATGCAGGCAAAACGACAGAAATCTGCTTAATGGAATCTGCCTCTCCATGTCCTGTTTAGAAATGAGAAACCAAGAAAAAAAAAGTAGGTGCAAGTTACAGTGACCTGATGTGAGAGACTAACTTCAGAGAATGACTGGAATTTTGAGGGAGGGAAGATTTTCTTTTTTTTTAATCCGAATTAAAATATGAGCGCACTTGCAAAGTGACCTTAAATCTAATGAAGCAAAATGTGGAACCAAAATCTGGTAGTCAACAATGCAAATAAAACTAATTTGTGACACAAATGCATTCCATTAAAAAATCTCAGCGTGGTAGGTGGATCTTGTCCTGCTTAATAACATAAGGGCTCGTATGTCTCTGCAAAATGTGCAAAAATGGGCTTCTAGAATTTCAGTTCTTTGACAAAGCCTTAAAAAGAGCTGAAAACGGGGGAGTCCTCACTCCGGACGTCAGCGGCTTGGCAAGGCTTTGGGCACTTGGCACGGACATCAATGCTAGTATTCAGCTGACATCCTCGTTCAATGTATCTTTCTTACTGCAACTGGCAAGGGACAACAGCCATTGTGACTGCAACTTTGAAAGCAATATTTAATTAAGTAAATTGATGCGCTTATTGGAAATGGCAAATGATTTTTATGTGGCCCTTTTTCCCTTTATTAAAGGCTCTTGAAGGGATGCTCTTTGTGTTCAGCAGAGTTATCATCTTTACAATAAGTACTGAGTGGATTGCAGGCTTCAGCTCTCTGCTGGAGGTGGGTATTGGGGTGGAGTTTTCCCTTTAAATCTGTGTGTTCACCTACACCTTTGGGGGAAAAAGTACGATAGTAGATGGTGTTTGACTTGTGCTGAAGATACAAATCATCTTTTTTATTAAAGTGTGAAATGTTGTTCGGTTCTGCTTAAGGACCTGAATAATGATAAAGAAATAACATTTCAGTGAGTTGCTTCCCCCCCGCTTCCAAAAACGTTTTTACATACACAGCACTCGTGGAAGTGAAAAGGAGAAAAACACGGATATTTGGGGGGAGAAAAAACTTTGTAGCTTGTGCAGGGGTGTACGATCGTTACTCTGTGCTCGGGCCTAGTGACGAAAGGGGAGAAACCAAAATGTGAATGCTAAGGGGTTAACCACAACATTGAGAGCCATTTGTCTATCATTTATGAATTTCATTCACCAACTTGCCACTCATCACCTTCTCCGAGCAGTCTCCCTATAGCAGCAAATGGCGCCATAGACAAACCAGACGCAATCGTGTCTCTGTTTTCTTTTCATAAGCATTTGCAAATTCGTTAAAAAGAAAAGTAAGGGAAAGA
>NW_010390274.1:120495-137925 GCF_000710305.1 Buceros rhinoceros silvestris | reverse complement strand
GAGGGAGAAAAATGTTTATTTTGCAGAAGCTGCATGAAGGAGCATTGAGAACAGGGGACTCTGTTTCTGCTGTAACCGCCTCTGCTATCTGATAGGCCTCCACGTTTCCACAGTAGGAATCCGATTTCCTTCAAGGAGTTGTTCTGGGTCGGGGAAGTGAACCTGCACTCCCTTTGCAGCAATCTTGCTGATCCTCAGCTCGTATTCTGAATATTTAAAGCATGTTGTCAGAGCCCTGGGTCTGAAACTGGACTCTGTTCCTCCCCACCTCGAGTTTGCAGCTAATTTTCATCTCTGTTTAATTCCACAGCACAGGGCTGGTTTTCCTCAGTGGAATATCAGTACATAATCGCTACACACTTGTTTTTCTGATAGCATGAATACACGGACTGTTTGTTTGGGTTTTTTCCAGCGATGTTGCTCAGAGTCCTTAAATTTAAGACTTTACTAGGTAAATGCATTATTTTTTCCTTAAAAAGAAATCTGTTGCTTTTCTCCTTTTTCGGTTGTAGCTGACTTTGAAAGATGGAGAGCGTTCCTCTTTCTTTACATAGAGAGCAACCATACTTGTATGTAGATCTGAATTTCAATTTCAAAAACCAAAGCAAAGCAAACCCCAAACCCAGCCCAAAACCCAAACTTGTGAAGACATAAAGTCTCTGCGAGAGTAGTTTGTATCTCGCCTTGCAGCTGAATCGGAGATGAACATAAAACGTCCTTATTATAAGAGCAGATTTCTTGGCTTTTATGGTAAATAATTGTTACATTTATAGGAGTGGATTATTTCCCTTTGGTGCATCTTATTGCAACTTATGAAGGACTAGACTCTGTTATTGTGGGCAAGATGATCACAAATGGGAGGAATATCAGTTGAGCAACTGCGAACCCTTGCTGCTGCTTGTTTCTCAGTATACGGAGCCTAGAATAAATGGCATTAACTTGTATTTCTTTAGAAAATCCAGTCGAGGCAATACTCAACGTTTGCCACCAAGATGCGAGAAAAACTCGTTAATAACAAGAAAATCAACATTAGTTCCTTCCTATCAATTGCACACCAATTATAGCCAAGTTTTCCCGTTTCATTTGGTGGTTGTGTATGTGTGTATAGGCTGGTCGGCCTATTGCAATAGGAATGGCAAGACCTGAGACGTTTAGTGCCTTATGTTTTTGGTTTGTTTTGTTGGTTGTTTTGGGTTTTTTTTTTTGAGAATTTCTGTAGTCTATTTGACCCATGTGGAGCTTTGTCATATAATGTCAGTGGACTGAGACTTTGCCCGGTGTTGCTCGCCCCTAACACTGGAAGCCTGCCAGCAAGCTGGGCCAATTTCCTGGCTAAAGCCGCCTTTGAGGTATCTGTGACCCTTGGTGTTGAACAGGAGAAAAAACCCTGATGCTCAGATAGATTTTCCTGACTTTTGAAGAGCATCTTGTTTCCTTATCTGTTGCAGACTGTGCTGTAAACACTTCTTTAACTACTTCCAGAGCTCGTTTCCACAGCCACAACATTTGGCCGTGCCACCTGATTACCGCCGGAGGAAAACAGTCTTAGGCAGTCACTTTGTTGCCTGTGTTAGACTCTTACTATCATCCAGCCGGTGTTTACAGGATGCCACGGTTAACGTTGCCCAGATGCTCTATCTGTGGGAAGCCTAGAAACCAGGCAGCACCGCCCACCAGGTTTTTCCAAATCCAACCGTCTTATCCGAGGTCTCGCCTGGTTGTGCGCGCCGGGGTCAGCCCTGGCCTGGGTGTGCTGTCAGCCCTGACAGGAGATAGCACTGCTGAAGATGTTGAAGCTCGTGTTGTTTAGGCCACTTAATGCTTTTCAGCAAACGTTTTAGAACAAAGTGATGTGGTTTCCCTGGCGGCTTGTGGACCTAAGAGCATTTTTTGACGTCAGCTTATGGTGGGAATATCACCCTTCTCTGCCTGCAGGAACATTTTACACAGTCGCCAGCAAAACAGACGACTGTGGCAAAAGTAGCGTGATTCCCAGAAGCTAGACTATAAATGGTATTGAGCCCATATTTTGCTTCGGTCATCACTTTTTGTGTTTGTGTGTACATTTTTTTCCCCCCATTTTACTCTTCCTCACACGTGCTCTTAATGATTAAAGTCAGTCCTATCGGCTTTTTGAGCATCAGCTTTGTTAGGGAAGCTTTCTCTTAATGGAACATGCAAAATAAGACTTTTTATTTTTTTCTTGTGGCAGATTTTAGAGTGCGTATATCACGCTCGTACACCGACTAATCCTAAGCATTCAAGAAGTAAAACGATATTGGACAATGCTGGAGAGATATTTAAACTAAAATGTACAAACTGTAGTGTCATTAGAGATTCTTGCTGATGACATTTTTCTGGAAAGAGTTAATATTTGTCATAAAATAAACACTTCAGAAATGGTCTCATTCCTACAATGTGTGTAAAAGGCAGAGAAATCTCTGGCCTTCACAACCCTTTAGAATAATACATCTGTAAATATTTAATCATCCCTTTTTCGAATACTTTTGATTAAACCGGGTTCTTCGGCATTACGTCTCTCTCTTTAAGAGAGTTTGGTTTTTTGTCTCCTAAGGAATTAGTATTTTGTTTTCTGTGTGCTTTGACCTTCTTATACAAGAAACTTTTGTGTACAACACACAAGTGACCCCGTTTCCTGAGGTTCTACTCTGCTTTTAAGCTGTCAGTAGCGGTTTCTTCCTTTAAGGGCTGGAGGTAGGGTTCTTTTAACCGCTTCATATCCACATTCCAAAACCTATTTAAAAACCCGGGTCTAAAGTCCAGCTGACAATGAACTCTATTTTCAGCTAAACCTCCCGCCTCCCCCGCTTCGGCGCACACTGTTTCTGCTGCTGGTCCACTTGTGATAAAGCCCCAAACTGTTGTCTAGCTGACATGCAGAAGGAGTTGTTTATCAAAAGGAGGCTATTCTAGGGGGATATGCTCTTTAAACAGAACAATGGGGATTTTGGAGATAACCAAATCAGTACTACATAGGTGTTAGATCTGTTTTAAATTGTTTCTGTGCTGGAAAGTAGGAGGGGGCCCGGGTGTTTGGCTTTGAATCCCTGGCTTGCAAGTGTGAAATGGCTAAATCCAAATTAGCTGCCAACTGTGCTTTGTCCTGCAGCTCGGGCTTATCTACAGGGCATGAGCACAGCACCTGGGGAGCGCAGCGCTGGGGTGCGGCGAAAGGGGCCTCCCCAAACCCAGTTTCCATTGGTGATCCAGCCACACACTGAGCTTCACCCAGGGTTGTGTGTGTGTCACGGGTTTTTCGGTTGTTGTTGTTTTTTGTTTTGTTTTTTATCCATCCTTGATGCTACTCAGCAGCTCCTGGAAGCAGAGCTACAGGCAGAGTCATCTTCTGCTGGTTAGGTCAGGTTATAAACACATGCCCGTTCTACTGATGTAAGTTAATCAGTTTCTGGACATGAAGAGAAGTATCGGTAGCTGGTTAGTGAGAGGAAAAACCGAGGATCCTCCTGGGAAACTTAGCTCTGTCCACAGATGAGCAGGTGTATGCAATGCATTCCTGTTTGCTCACTCCTTTTGCAGAGAGACAGTCTCACCAAGAGCAAAGGTGACCTTCAAAGGCAAGGGAGAGGAGCATTATGTTTTCCGACGGGCTCTTAGGTGGCTGTTTCTCTTCTTTCTGAGCTGCGACAATCCCTAATTTTCTCTAGGGAAAGCTTTTCTACCGGTATTTTCTCAGTGTTATTTTGGAGTATTATCCAAATACCCATCACTGGGCTCAACTGAAAGTTCCCCTTTTTCACTTACTTGCAGTGGTCTTTTCTGCTACAGTGGTCTCATTTAAAAATCTCTTTCCAAAACTAAGGAAGTGAAGAATCCCTATAAATAAGGAAGTATCAACTCTTTTTTTTCTTCCTTTTTTTTTTCTCCTGGCTAACAGCCAATACTTCTGCCTGTGTTCATATAAGGTCTCTAAACATGAAAAGGAGCAGAAAACTTTTGTCTCTAGTGCTGATCATATGGAAGTAATTTATTTAAGGCCACACAGTGAAGTGCTTGCAAAAGTAAGATGCGTCTCTCTGCGAGCCATCTGATTAAAGCTCAGCCTAAATAGGCTTGGGTATTTGCAGGTGGCTCAGGAGAACATCTGGAGGTCCTCGCTTTTCCTGAAATTTCTATTTTGATTAATTAGGGAAGGGGAGAGGGCTTTTGTATTTGCCTGGTAGACACCTCCTGGCCTTGAAAGTCAGGAATAATCTCTATTTTCAGCTGTAAATTTCTTTTCTTCTTCCTCCTCCAGTGCAAATGCAAGCTTAATTTTTTGTGTGTGCGTAAAGAGCAGTTCAGTGACCCCTGCCTAGCATCACTGACACAGTTTGGCATCCTCACCTGAAGCCTAGATTTATTTTCTTAAAGATTCCCACTAGGTAAACCCCATGGAAAGACTAACCCTTGACAGCTTTTGTTGTTTTGACCATCACCTTTTACAGCCAATTGTGAGGGTGTGGAGACTAGGAGGGACAGTCCTCTCGTTTATGCTAGAGCCAGCCTTGCTGTTTGGTTTTTGTTCTGTCCCCAAGAGATGCGTTTTCAGAGCCGTATCACACAACCAGGAAGGAAAAGTGACCCCACGGTTATTCAGACAGGCTTGGGGACGTGCTTTGTGCAGGTAAGTGGTGTAGGTTGAGTATTGCAGCGAGTTTTGCCAGAGGCGGCTCCAAGTAATTGCACTGCAGGAGGGACACGGGGATATCTCAGCCAACAGTTCCTCTGCTGGGCAGTCCTGGTGGCACTACGTGCTGCGCCCAGCTGTTAACGGTTTGTGGACTGCTTCATTGGCCTGTCACCTGGGATCTCACCGAAGTAGAGCTTATTAAACCAAAATGATCCTATTTAACTGAAGTAGATTCCTAAAAAGGGATGGGGCTGTGATTAGTGTGTCTCAGTACAGATTGAGGGGCCGATTGTTTGCCCTTATGTTTGAAAATGCTGCCCTTGACTTTTTTTATCTTATCTCGGTCAAGAAACCGTACTTCCATTTGGCTGTGGGGTTTTTTGGCTTTGTTCTAACGACGCCTGACCTACCCATGTAGGTTTAACTGACTGGGAAGAAGGGTTGTGCCTAGAGCTCACACACACAGGCAGAGGTGACGGAATCCCGTTTTTATGAGAATGTAAAGGATAGAAATGCTACTTCAGAAAAAATGTATTTCCACACTTAATTTAGAGGAGGAAGCAATTCTAACTCGCAGTGCTGCTGGAGTCCGGCGAGCGCTTCTCTGTTTTGCGGGTACCCACATGCTGAAGTTTGCCACCATATGAGCTCAGCGCATCGATTGCTGCCGCTTGAACTCTGGACTCGCTTTGCTGATTGGTTGTTTGCTCTAACCACAGTGCTGGATGGAGCCTTTGGAGACTATCACAATGTAAATAAATGCATGTGTGTTTGTTTTTAGCCTGTTAGAGAGGAAAAAAAAAAAAGAAGGAAAAAAGTGTATGTGTCAAAGGGGGAGAAGCTGTTAAGGATTTATTTGCATGCCTTTGAGATGCAGGAGGTACAGGAAGCAACGGGTTTAGGGGAGGGCGAGCAAAATAATTCCACTGGGGTATAACAATAGGGAAACAGGAGAGTGGTTAGATGCTCTTAGATTAGATTCGTGCAGAGTTATTTGGCAAGTGGTGTTTATATTGCTATTAATTATATTGAGGTACTTAAAGCTTGCAGAAAAAGTCTTGTTTCCCAAATTATTATGAAGAATGTTAGTTTGATGCATTTTCTTTTTCTTTATACATCATAGGAAGAGATTACAATTTTAAATTTTTTTTGTGGGTGAATAGTCTAAACCAGAACTAGAAAATGAAAGTAGTTCAGCTGTACTAAAGTTTTCTGCTGCCGTGATTGTCCCTAGGCTGGATTTTTGCTTTAGTGATATTTTTGTTTGTGCCTTTGCCCTTGTTGTTATAATTTGAAATGTGGAAATATGCTGACTCCTGCCCAGTTTTATGTTTCAGCAAAGGAGAGACTGCAAATAGAAAGAACAAACGAATTCACAGTTGGCTAGAGCTAATTTTGTGTAGTTACTAGATTACATCATGGATTTCTCTGCCAGTTAGCTGTTTGAAAGGAAAATAGGAGGCATGGCATGGCCTGAAACCCAGCTGCTTCACCCCACGGCCAAATCTCCTCTCATGTACTTTGCTTTTGTAGGCATAAAGTCGTGCACGAGTCTGATGGCTGCAAACAATCCTTCTCCATACTTGCAGTTTCCCTTTAAAAGTTTTCCGTGCTGCAAACACTTTCTCCTTGCAGTCTGCTGTGAGGGAGAAAGCTGGCATAAGATACGGCCGTGGCGGGTCACAAAGGTCAACAAAATAGCCCGTGATGAGGCCTTCCCACCTCGCTAGTGCACCTAGTGCGGCTCCCCAGAAGCGCCTGGCTCAGAACAGCCACCCTGCAAGTAGGTGGTGATGCTTGTACCAGCGGGAACCTTTCCCAGGGGTGTATTCCTGGACTGTGCAACCCTGCTCCCTTCTGGTACCATTCTCCTTTCTTCCTTTCTTCTGATTTAGCTGCTTTCTCCTCTCTGAGGACTATGCAGATGCACAATTCTGTCTTGTTTACAATCTCTCTGAATCCCACCCTGAGGGAGGGCCTCTTGCACCACTTTTCTCCCTTGTAATGCAGCTAAAGCCACCATCGGCCTCATCTAAAGGAGGGACATAATTCATCACTTGGAGCTTCTGATCTGCAGCCCCCTCCTGCCCTTACCCTCTGTCAGACACCTCTCTTTAACCTGCACTTGTGGTGGACAAACAGATAACATGTTCCTGCATTTCTCAAAACAGGAGGAAAGGGACCTGTGTGATCTCCAGCAAATACACGTGTTTGCCGCTATATTATTTATATTTATTAGCACAGCCTTTTCCTGAGCCTGTGTGTCCATACTGGGATGGTTCTGCTTTCTGTCTGTGGATTTCTAAACCAAATTAGAGCTAAGTGCTACAGGAACTGTGTATAGACTTGTACTTTCTGGCTTAAGTTAAAATGTAGGATGGGTTTGCATTTTTCAGTATTTCCTTTGACCCACTTTGCTGAATTAGTTTCCAGCTTTCCTGAAAAAGAATGTCTTGTTTCCTTTCTGGTTTTGCTATTTCCTTTTGTTGGCTGAAATAGCTAATAAAGAAGTAGCAGCAAGCAAAAAACTGTGGACAAAAGTGTTAGTGGAGGAAATTTCATTGGCTGAACAATACGGGGGGTCAGATTTGGTGACCTTCATTTTTTAAATGTATTTTCAGATCTTCCTCAGTTCTGAACTGAATACAATTGTCAAGACTATTTTTTCTTTGCTTGACCGAACTGCTTACGTTAGGCAAGCTGAAGATAAGTCTCTCAGTTATCCGTTTCTGCTATCCTGATTCTTGTGATGATGTCATTCTGTTTGCTCTTTGGTCATCTGCAGAGTGTTCCATAGTAGAAGTGTTGCCTGGTAATAAACCAGTGGACTCCCTCTCTTTGTATCGATTCCCCCCCGCCCCCACCCCAGAAATGGCATCTTTCATGTCTTCATTCTGCACTCTAAGTTCTTTTAAAGAAGGAAGAAAGGAAAACGAGATGAATACTCTCCCTGCCCCTTTGTAGTTGTTTCTTAAACACGTGATACCATCTTGGAAACAGTGAGTAACCCTTACCTTAGCAGCTCCGACAGCCTGAGCGTTCCAGGCGAGAAATGGAAGTGTTTTGCTGACACAGGGCCCTGCTTACTCCAGTAGGTTTCTCTTTGCATCTTTTGAGATGCCAGAAAATCTAGTGCATAGGTCATACAAAGGGAAATTAATTTGGCGCCATCTCATTTCGGTTCCCGCTTATCTTTATCGTGTGCCTGTGCCCTCCTCCGCGGGCTGGCAGAGGCTCTGCAGAGCAGCCCGTGACAGGAATAGCAGGGAGAGCTGCTGTGGATGTGAGCGGGACTGGCTCCCCAGCCTGCAGAGAGCTGCCTGGCTTGGCGCCGGCCCTTGCCACGTGTGCTTCCAGCCAGCAGTATCACACTCCCTCCCCTCTCCTCTCGTACTCACGGTGTTTCTGAATCATTTAAATGAGATAGTCCTGAAACATACCGTGGCAGTTTTAGAGGCTGACTTTGGGCAGGGTTTATGTGCTAGACACCGGATCCTGCTCATCGCTGTACAAATACACCTGCTCTGAATTTACCGTAGCTGCAGGGGAGAGCCCAGATTTACACACGTGGTCGAGAGGAAAAGGGCTGGCCCGTGTCTGGTTCAGAAGGGCAGTGTGAGGGGGCACACGAGAGGTGGTTGTGTCAGGGTTTAATGTCTTGGGGCTAGCTGGAGCTAGTACGTAGGAGGCTGGGACAAGTGTGGTGAAAGCCACAACAGAAGATCCTCTCATCTCAGAGCGATGTCCCTATACCAGGACTTTGTGGCATTGCAGCTATGTGTGGTTCTAGCACTGTAAAACAAAACCCTTCCAGATATCACCAATCTTTCTGCTTTAGAAAGTGCTTTGTTGTTTCAGTCTTCCTCCTCCTCCCGGCCTTAAATGCCTTAGCATCACACTCTAGACTAAGCATGATAAATCTTGCCTCTCTTTTTTTAACCTTTTACTGTTGCACGTGCTTCTTGCACTATGGAGATCTCGGGACTCCTATTATTTTCCTGCTTTCAGTGTAAACCTACTGTTTAGCACTCTCCTCGTTCACACCTTTACTCAAAACTGACTTCTTGCCCTGTTTCATGTGCAACTGAACTGTGACCACCTGCTGTTTTCTCTGTAGTTACCAGCAAGCAAACCCACTGGAAGTATTTGTAGCTCTGCTTTGGGTGCCAGAGAGACATGGATAGCTCTTGAGCTAATCATCTCTTGGTCTGCCATGAAAAATAACCTCACTGGAGCAGGAACCTTGTCCTTCTCTCGTCTTTCTACTGTTTGAGAATCCATGTCGTAGCAATGATGGTTTGGATACTACGTCATCGTCAGAGCCACGTGGAGATCCCAGATTCGTCTTAGTCTTAGGTCTGGTAATAGCTTAATTTCGTAGAGTTGGCAGCTACAGCTGGTTTTGAAAATGTTTAAAGTCTACACATACCTGGATAAACTTTAGAGGACTTTGCTTAGCTCTTAGTTCAGCAGTGTGCTTCAATGGTTACGCTAGTGACCTTTTACATTACGTGAATTCATGTTAATTCATGGCAAGCCAGAACATTATTATAAACCTCTTGACTGTTCTGTTTTTTAGGGCTCAGAAATGTAATCAAAGGTGGATTTATCTGATACTACGAGATGAAACAGTTACCAGCCTTAGGTTTCCTCCCTTTTATTTTTCTAGGAGGTAACTGCCAGAGTAAACTGAAATTGGAGGTGGTTTATGTTAATGCTGCAGCCTGTAGACTGCACTTGCTCAGGAGCGTATCCAGGAGGATCAGCTGATCCTGCTGCAGGACGGTGACCTCTGGCAGCGGCACAAGACAGAGACAGCTGCTTCAGCTCTCCCAGCTAAACCTGCTAAAGGCAGCGAGTGGGAGTTGTTAATACCGTTATTTGTTTAATTGTAGGGCTAATAGATTTTTTTCTTTTTGGTGTGCTTTATTACAATAGAATACACGAAATAGAAGCAGAGGAAAATCTGAGCGTGCTACTTGGGAGCTAGTTCCCAGCTATTATTCCTTTTCCTTCACAAGAGCCTACAATGAAAAAGAACCAGAAGCATATTTGACTTCAGACTTTGCAGCTGTATAAAAAAGCAGCCCACCCTGAAATGGCTGGTGTCCTGGGGGTGTACAGGCTTTTAGGAATACAGGCAAGGGTGAAATTTAATTAGTTTAGTCTTATTTTCCTCCTAGTATAGGTACTTCTTAGCTTTCTCAACTTTAGTACTTGAGAATAGGCAGCCAAGCGTGCTCTGGGAACTATTTGCTAGGGAAGTCTGTTAGCAAAGTGGGTATCCAAAGGTTATTTCTCTTTGACAAAGAGAGGATAAAGTTTTTAATGATGATAGCTTTATGGAAATGCAACCCTCCCCCCTGATACCCTTTATAAACAAAACAGAGATAGAACAAATATTTGCTTCACAAGCTGCTGCAGGGCTCACATTGGCATTTTGTGCTGGCTGGTGAAGTGCTGCATCCTTGTTTCAATGTGCCCAAGCTCTGAAACTTCCAGGGAAAGACACGTGTGCTGTGGGACTGACTTCCTATGCTCAGGCCCACCACGAATCTGCACGTAATGGTCCTCTCGGGAAAGAAGCTGAGGGCACTTGGCAGTGGAAAGTATTTTACCCATACTGGAGATGGTGACAGAGTTGGCAATCAGGAGGTGACTAATCATTCTGCAAGGCCTGGTCTGGGGCCAGTTTTCATTTTTGTCGTCTTCTCTTTCTGTTTTTCTTTCTCTCTTGCTTTTGTTATTTATACCAATGAGCAAATGTTGCTTATTTTTAGCAGCCTTTCCGTTTTGCTCAGGCTCTGATCCTAAAGCAATGGCATGCCTGTGGCCCTCCCTAGGGCACCATCCCATCTCTAATAAAAGCGGACAAATGCAAGCTTTGGTGGAGGGAGTTATTGATTTGCTTCCAGGGAAGGAGGTGTGTGCGATGCACGTGTAAGGTGCCCGGGCACGCCATATATTAACCCTCCAACATCTTAGCAAATGACCTTGCATGTTCTGCCCCGGGCTGCTGGTGAGAAATCAGTTATGTTGTGGATCTCTTCTAAAGCAAGCAGCCTTGCAGCCTCCTTGTTCTGGAGCATATAAAGGCACCCCTAAAAAACCCAAACGTTCCCATTCCCACAAACAGAGCAAAAGCAAAGTCCTCCCTTGAGTGCAGACGGTTTCAGTTCTGGAAGGAGCAAAACAGACGGATCAATTAATAGCAGCAGGTGTAAGAGTTACATAGGTGGGGTACGTGATGTAAGCCCCACTTTTTCTTCTTTCTTCTAGGTCTTTTGTCACCAGACTGTTGCAGAGATGCCTACACAAGGCCAATTAGAATCCGGAGGGCAGCACTTACAGGAGGGCAGCTGCTGAGGTGTGGATGTCCGGGGAGCCCCTGCCTCACAGAGTAGCAGCTGACCAGCATCATCTTCCATTGTCGTACCAGCTTTACATCTGCTTCTCTACCTTAGGAGACAATTGTATGACCTTAGACAGTGCCGCTCTTCTAAACCCCTGGAAAGAAAAGGTAAGGGAGGGTGTGTCCAACCAGAGACAACAAAGTTTATCCTTTCCCATCCTTACTCAAAGTTCATCCAAAAGAACGTCAGAACCAAGAAGAGGAGTAGCTGCGTACTTAAACTGCAAGGAAGGAGATGCAGACTTCTAGGTCTTGCCCATCCATGCTAATCCTGTGTGTCCCAGAGGTACAAGGTGTTTGCTGGGAGAAAAAACACCCTTGGTCACTGCTGCCTACTTGGCATCAACAGAGCTTTGCTCCTGGACGGGTTTGTATTGCCGTCAGGGAGGTGCTTTCTGGCTTTTGCCTATTTCATCTCTGGCTGGCAGGAAACAGGCGAGGAGGCTGGCCCGCACCCGCAGTGCTACTGGGATCCCACCCAGCCTACAAGTAGAGCTGGATAACTGCTTGGTTCTCTTGGTAGGGTCTGGCTTAGTTTAAATACTTCATACTTTGGGGGGTTTTTTTTCATCCCCAGTTTCAGGCCTGACTCATTTTGATAGGGGTAGGAACCTACAATGTCCATGCTTATGCTGGCAGAGGAAACTGATTTTTTGCTAATGGAAAAGGACAAGAAGCCAGGGGGACATTACATGGGTGCAGCCAGAGGAGCTGATGGCCCTGTGCTTAGTTTGCTAATGCCATTCCTAACCCAAGTGTTCTCACTTCTGCTACTGCTGGGGGATTACCATCGATTGTAACTGAAACGTATTGACAACACCAGGAGGAGAAGAAACGTTGTTCAGGAAGCAAAGTTATGCTGCCTTTGAAAGGGACCCAAATACCTTTTCTGCCATAGATCTTCGTAATCCCTCCACCTTTCCCCCTGCTCCAGCTGCTGCTGGTTTTATCCTTACTCTGGTGGGTCTCTATGATGAAGCAAGTCTTCTCTGTGCCAAGTTCCTATTTTGTTGCCCTCGTTCAAGATCCAGCTCTTATTAACTAGCTATCCTGAACCCGGGGGAAGGGGGGAAGGTATCTGTTCTGAAGCTGCTCTTAAATTCAGCTGTATTTATGTGCTATGATCTGCATGCCACTCTGTCCCCAAATTACTAAAAGAGCAGCACAGTTGTCCAAGGCTTATTTTTTAGAGGATGACTCTTATAACTGGCATTCAGATTAACTGCCATCTTAGTCTGAAATGCGGCAAGACACGCGTGGGATATGATACCCACCTCAAATAAATACAACACTGCGTCAGTGGATGCTTTCATATTCTCAGGTTAAGCAGACTGCTGTTGAGGAAAAAAGATTAGACTATTAACACCTCTGCTCAAAGCAAGCCAACTTCCTTTCTACATGGAATAATTATTTTTTTTCACATAAGCCCTGTAGTGCCTCTGTGTTTGCACTTGCAATTCTCAAATGTTGCAGTACAGATCTCCCTTTATGAGTGGAATGTGAGCTCATGTGTCTGCATTTAAAATTCACTGTGCGGGGGCTATCGTACGCTGGCTTGTGAATTCTGTAGGTGTAGGGGCTGTGGGCCTGAATTTCAGGTACAAAGAAAGCGGGGCCTTTTTTAGTGCTTCAAGCACGCACAGCGATGAGTACCTTTGGCAGAGCTTTATAAACTCTGTTGGTTCACCGTCCATCCCATGGGGCAGGACTGCATATAAATATAGAAATCCTGTACGTAACGGGACCATTTAGAGCATCCCTACAGTATAAAGTGAGATGAACTTGGTCACAAAAGTCGTGATATCTCTGTGGAAGACTTGCTGGGGAGAATACTGAAGGCCTTTTGTCTGCCCTTGTCCAGGGCTCACAAGTGATTGTAGGTGGCCGCCGATCCATGCTCCTGTTTATACAGTTCCAGCAAGGATTAAGGATTTTTACCCAAAGGCAGTTCAGAAATAAGCGATGGTGGGAGAAGTGATTGTAACCAGCATGCCAAGGAAATATCAGAGATAGGAAAGCTTCTATCCTGGATCATGAATCCTGGGGCTTTCATGGATAAAACGTTGCAGCTGGAGTTGGAGAGGGTGTAATGACACACAAATCTGAGGTTTAATCATCTTCTAAACTCATGCCCAGGGCTGGCTTACAGAAGATGAAAAAAGTGAATGAACCCTGAGGAGGCCTGACCTGCAGCTGTCCTCAACAGCTTTCTTGAAGGAGGTCTCTTGTCATTGCATATATAACTGCTGCGTGCTGCTGGTTCGAGCAGCTGCCTCTTGGCTACTCCAATATGCTCGTGGCTGGAACTATCTCTTAAAACTCTGGGCAGCACCTGAAAAAATATTATTTAAGATGGACTTAACATCTAGGTCCCAGCCACAATTTTGTGCTGGACAAACTACAGTTGAAATATGAGAGGCTGTCCCTGCCCTAGAAAGCTTATTTTCTATCTGGAGGCACTTTGAAAGAGGAAATCAGTGAAGGTGATCTAGATTTTTTCATCCAGTATCAGTTGGCTAGACCAGTCAGTGAGATTCTGAACAGGGGTGAGATTCCAGTGAGATTGGAGCGATCTGGCAGAACCGCATAAAAATCTGACTTAAAAAATAAGCTGTGTCAATCCACACTCAGTGACAGGGCCGGGAGAAGGACCTCCTTCTCTTACTATCTTTGCGACAAATTCTTGAGGCAATGTTTCAGAAACTATTAATCTTGCACCAATAGCACAATTGACAAGGATGTGCCCAAGTGATCTAGAGTGACTGTATCAGGCAGAGTATGAACCTGTAGAAGAAGGTTGGCAAAAAGAACAAAAGATACTCACGGATGCATTGATCTGGTGGTACTGTGCTGTGAATAGGAAGGCAATCCCCTAACTTCTGAAATGCAGGAAACCAAAAGAGTCTGAAAGGTTTTTAAACTGAAAGATTGTTAAAATAAGAAATGTTTACTGGGGGCAAAATATTAATGAAGCCCAGCAGAACGGTGACAGTATAAATTCAGAAACTGGAAGGGCATGTTCACAAGGAAATAAGGTGCATTACCAACATTTGTTAACTAAAATACAATGACTAGCTGGGAGGTGAGAGTTGAAGGCTATCCTTGGTGGTAACAGCCCCCTGTAGGGGAAAAACTTAGTGAAGGAAAAAAAAAGTATTGCAACTCACTGCTAAAGGTGTTAATACGATGCTAACGAACCGTAGTCTTTCCAAGGTAGCTGGCAACATCACCACCCATCTGCGCCAAGCAGGATGTGCAAGGAGAAGTCAGGGCTGAAAACCCTCCACCTGTTTTTGGAAAGTAAGCGTGCGCACACTGAAGTTACTCAGCGTATTCGTGCCGTCTTCGGCAGTCCAGGGGATGTTGTTACTACTACTTTTCTGCTGTCTCATTTCATATCTCCCACCGCCATGTGCCAGCTGATAGGGGAGCTGTGACATACCACACCCCCGCGGGCGGGAAGGTGGTCACATGGACCGGTCTCATCCAGAGCACTTTAAAGAAACTGATAAGCTCTATCTTGTTTAACTTGGCCTTTGGAAGACGCTTGTGGAAATTTCTGCAAAGGAGGTGACATCAGTTGTTGTCACAGCTGCTGTGTAAATCTGCAGGGCTGTGTCTGCTCCGTATCTGGCTGGGGGGTGTGTGTGTGTGTGTGCAAGTAGATATTGTTAACAGATCGCTCTGAAATCAAACACAGTTCATATGGATTTGGTGGGAAGGTTCGGTGCGTTATCGTGGGGACCTGAGGCAGTGGTGGAGCACATGAACTGAATAAAGCAGAAAGAGGACCAGCTTTGGAGGGCCAAAGTTACGTTTGAAACAAACCTCCCCGGGGAATTCCAAGTGTTAGCATGTGGGACATACTCCAGCTGCTCGCTGCTCATACTTAAAATAAACCAGGCAAAATCCCAGATTTAGGCTCTACCGACCGAGGCAAGCTGCTATTGCAAACCTTTCATCTCCCTTTTTTCTTCCGTTGGGTCAGAATGACAACAAATACCTTTGAAAGAGCATATAAACCTTAGGATTCCGCGCAGCTTTCCTTGTGCTTCTCTGAAGCGGCATGTTTCCCAACATAGTTACAAAGTCAGCAAGAAAATCTGGTTTGTACAGGTTGAAATACTGTCCCAGGGAGGCAGGAATTAAAAAAGGTTAGAAGGAACATTTTTACCTTGTGTGACAATCGCATTGCTACCAATGCCACTGCCCTCCCAATCAAGGCCCTTTGGGAATCGCCGTGTGACTTCGTTAACAGAGGACTATTCTCCTTCATAAGCTGATCAGGGAGACTTTCTTTTAAAAAAGAAACACATGTGACTTTAGGGTGGCTTGCGTTTTGGTTTTGGTTTTTATTTTTTCTTAATGTATTGAGAGGAAATAATTTAAGATGTCTGTGGAAGACTCTCACAGGATTTTGGGAGAAAAGACATCTGGGAGATTCATGGTTGATTGACAACTAGAATATGAGTAACTTGGAGAGATCTGAAAATAGACCACAGCACTCTTTGCTTTGCTTGTGGTTTGATATTGACTTCAGGATTTGGGGTTGTTGGGTTTTTTTTGTTGGTTTGTTTGCCCTGATTTTATTTCAATAATCCTTTGACTATATTTCTAACATACGAACATGCATGGGAGAGATGGGAAACAAGCAACTCAATGTAATCTATGCAAATAATGTCTAATTTTTTTAAAATGTTCTTCTATATGAAACTTCATCAAGACTACTTGGTTTTTCTGTGATGAAACCCGTTGAACGATGTAGTGCACAACATTAAGGAATTTCGTGCTCTTATTATTGTCAAAGCAGAGCAGCCAGCTTGAAAAGCGTATCGGCAGTACCAACCTCCCTTCCTGTTGCTTCTCTTCTCCCTTTAGACACAGACACACAAATTCTCGTTCAAAGCAACAAGCTTATCCAGAATATATTTATCCGGGTGAACTCTGCCAGGCGATGGTTAATCACATACGGTGCTAGGGATATCTTCCGAAGGTATCCTGAGCGCTGCGACAGAAGTATTTGTCACTCAAACTATTTATAATTCTAGCAGTTTGGAGGGCAGACAGATGTTTATTCTTTTTTATGAGAGATGGCAGCTCTTCCTTTGTACAAAAGCAATTGGCTGTCTCTGTATGGACACGTCGGGCGGATCTGGAGCACCTCCATTAGAAAATTTTTAAGGGTTTCCAAATGGAATAAAACGACAAGCTCTTCTGTTAATCGCAATTTTACTTATATATTTCATGTAAACCTATGCTAAGGTCATTCAGCCTTTGAGAATTAAGATTAATAAGCATGACAACTTTTAAAATTTATTTTCCTAACCTCAAGCCATTAGTTTTGAAGACTTTCGGACAAGGTTTACGTGCAGGTCATCCTTCCCTCCTCTTCCTTGTTACACAGCTTGAATTATTCTTAACTCCGTGTTTCTGGGAATCGTGGGCAATGTATAGACACAACGCCTTCCGCAGGCACGCGAGGAATGTTATGAGGGTAGCAAGCTTCCCATTTCCCTGGTCACTGGGAAGATTTATGTGCCCGTATAATGAGAATGAATGATGAGCTGCTGTTCGTTGACAGAGACCTTATGGGTCTGTCTGTGCACAAGAGGTTTTGGAAGTTGATAACCTTTGTGCTTCAGATTTTGTTTTGAATGGGTAGAAGAGGAGAAAATAGTTCCTGGTAGGTGTAAAACTGGATGGACAAACTGCAGGGTATTAGCTGAGCTCTGGCAGTAAAGCCGAAAATCTGAGCTATATATATATATACACAGTTGGAAACAGAGTTGGGGTAGTTTCATTATTTTGGCACACAGTATCGACTTTCATAGAGTCAGGGGATGCTCCTGCCTAGAATTTCAGTCTCTTCTGTTTTTTAGGTCTCTGTGAGATGATGTGGTGTACCGCCGCTTTGGTCTGAGCACTGGCCAAGTATAAACAGAGGGGCAGATTTTGGACTCCGAAACTGCGAGGTCTCTAGGTCACTCTAAACTTGCCTGGAGACAAGGCACGTTACCGTATTTTTTTGCCATTCAAGAGCAAGATAAAATGTCCATAGACAGAACCACTATTACTACTATAGATGTTGTTCACTTCAACACCTTTCTCATATCATATCAAGTTAATGACCATTTTGTGCATCTGGTATACATCCCGAACCGCTGTTGGAAAGTCAAGGTTGTGTGAGATATCCCAGTTCACATTAGTAAATGCTATAGCACGCTTTATTATTCTGACAAGTATCATAAAGCTATGTAAGCAGAAACTATACTTAGAAGAGAATTTTCTTTTCTAAAGCATATGAAGTAAAGATTAAATAGTGAACTTTGATTTTAGATATATTACGCCTTGCCCTCTCTGCCCCCCC
>NW_010390274.1:116942-120406 GCF_000710305.1 Buceros rhinoceros silvestris | reverse complement strand
CCCCTCGCCCCCCCCCCCCCCAATCTTAAATAGTAAAGTCTTGAGAACCTAAAAGATTAGAGGCAGAATTTTTTTCCTTTCATACACCTAACATGTAGCCATCTTTAGCAGAAGTCTAAGTGTTGTGTCTACTGGAACCACATTAATTCCAGAAGAAACCTCTGTCTTCTCTGGTATTTATCATTTCATAATATCCACTTTCTTAAGAACTTTGGTTGTCTCATGTTCCAGCAGCTCGACGTTATAAGCTTTTGAGGTAGATTTTAAATTTCACCACACATTTTTGCAGTGTGATAAAGAACTCAAGCCAGGACTTAAGGGCTTAGGTCCTGTTCAGAAGTTACCCATGTGCAAAAACATTTTTGTGAAACCTATGGGAAAGAACTGGGTGCTTTACACTCCTGGAAGACAACTGGAAATCACTGTGCTCTGTTTTTCAAGTATAAGAACCATGGGCAGAGGAGGCAGGAGGACACTCCTGGTGTGTCTGGTGCAACCAGGGGAAAAAGAAGGGGACGAAAATGCTCTCTCACGAGCTCCATCTTTCCTAGGTGTGGACCTGTGCCTAAATGACTTCATTCAGCCCTGAGCTTGTAATGGAAAATCTTGCATGACTACAACTTAATATACCACAGTCTGTGTCTATGGCTGAGTTGGCTTCATTTAACAGTGCCTTCAGAGACAGACTGCTTGCAAAACGTGTGCCACCAGCCAAAGCACGCCTTTTATCAACTGGGTTAGGAATACCCAGTGCTCCCCACAGGCATGTCACTACCTGTAGCTGAATTACTGGATTATTATTGTAGTGCGGTTTATACGGGTTTTTTTTCTTCATTCTTTTGAATCCATTTACTTAATTTTCCTGCCATCAAGAAAAATAAACTGCTGAATGCTTGCAAAAGCAGGGTTGGATGGTGAGGCCGAATTGAAAGAAGCTATTTAGGTTCTTACAATGGCCCTCAAAAGAGCCTGTGGGCTCAGCTACTCTACACAGCCAAGTGCGCTGTAGAGATCCCTGAGCGAATGCCACGATCGCAGTTCTGTTACTGTTGTGTTGTCCCTGGGCTCACTGGCAAGGGTGCCTCTCAGCATAGCTAATTAGCTCCATTCCTGCAGCATCCTCAGTGACAGGGCTAATTAGCGTGGGTGCTTTGCTATACAGACACAGGTATATTGCCTGTGGGATCTAAGCTAGCACCCGTGGATGGCACTGCCACGTACCATGCAGACAAGCTAGTTTCCTCCCAGCTGCCTCAGGATCTCTAACAGCCTTTTCCTGTGCAGACTTGCCCAGTGCATTAATGAGACCCCAAAAGCTTACGCAGGGAGAAGGGTAGCAACTGGAGATGTGGGCCAGAGGGTAATGTTTACGGAGACAGATGTTTTAGGGTGAGTTGTAGATTCATTTGCGTTTACCTCTATTTGTTACCTTTGGATTAAAGACAGTATTAAAAGTAAGCACCAGCTATAGAGAGGCTAAAAAATAGGCCTATGTTGAGGTGGACGAAGTCTGAACCTGCTCCCTTGCAGCTTGCTGGTTTTTGCTTTTAGGTTCTCAGACAAACCTATAGCTACTGAAAGATAGTTATGAACTAATGACCTAAAGCATTTGAAAAGCCTATTTCCCCGTTGCTGTGGTGAAACGATAATGGTAACCAAGAATCTTTTATGGTTTTACAGACCCTCTTCTCTCTGATCTTGAAGTGCTTTGCAAGCATGAGTAAGCACAGCTTCACATGAGCCCTGTGATGAGGCAATACGATTCCACAGCATGAGTAGTAAATCTGAGATGCAAAGACCAGCTGAAAGTAACTTGTGTTTGTTAGGAAGACGTCATCCCCTTTGGTTTAACTGATTCTTGCACTGTGCTCCTCAGAATGTTCTCGTACTGACATTTTTTTTATCAGCACTATTTTAACTCCCTGATACCTGGTGATTGCAGATTCGGTTTAGCTGCGCTGACCTGAAAATGTTGCACTGCGCTATACGGGAGCTGCAGAAAGGTGGCTTATTGTTTGCGAGGGGGCTGTACACTGCAGAGGGCTGATAAATAAAAGATCCACTGTTTCTGTCTTCTACTTACAGTATCAGCAGTGACAGGCTGCACTGATACCTTCCCTGATAGTTCTGCCTTGCACACAAAAATGGTGTCATTTATGGCTGCAAATTCCGGCCTCTGCATGGAGGGCAGGCTCCTCAGGGGCTCAGCACCTCCCCGGAGCTCGGTGGGAAACTCCTCCTGATGAGTGCAAAGATCTGTCAGAGACAGCCAAGTGCTCCCCTTGATTTTGCTCCGCTTTACTCTCATCATTCTAACAACCCTGAAGATACGTAACACACAGCTATCCAATTTTCTCTCCTGCCCACAAGGAAAGCCTGTGGCTACACCTGTGTTGTATCTGAAATGATTCTAGGAGCGGTCTGAAGCCTGTAGGGCTCATCGTGTCTTTGCTGCACAGAGTTCAGGTTGACCATGAGTTCTGCCTCCTCCGGCAAACAATGGTGACGCCCGTTTGTGAAGGACCCTTTCTTTACTGGCAGGACAGACTGGATACTTGGAAGTGAGCAGGGGGAGGTGGCTGCTGGAGTCTCTCTGCTGTCACGTATGGTCTTCAGTGTCTTGGCATGCACTGATCAGCCCAGAAGGCACACCAGCAGGTAAAAAATCTAGATGACCCCTAACCACGTCCTTAAGTTCAGACTCAAGGATGAACATTACCTGAAAGAGAGAGCAGAGAGAGCCTCTGCTGCTCTCGCTTCTGCTGTGGAGGAGCACTGGGAGCAACGCGGGGCCTTTGCAGTGTTCCTCTAGCAACAGGCAGGAGAGGGGTCTCTTGTGGCTGGGTTACTTTGTGGCAAGTTCCACATCCACCTGCCAAATGCAGCAACCAACCAAACCCTGCTGTGGTGCAGAAGGGGCCCATCTTCCCAGTACTGCTGTGGTCAGCTGCAGTTAGGCGTAGCAGGTGAGCTTTCAAGTGAGAGGTGAGCGAGACCTAGTTAGAGCTCTTTACAGCACCCTCTTCACAGATGTGACTTCTGGTTTTAACAGATGATTAAGTGCAGTTAGAAAACAGCATTGTTTACAGGTATAGATCCTCCTTTGCCGAAATCCCAGAAGCGTTCCTGCTTAAGCTATGTGGAAGAGAAATCTGGGATTAAAGCAAAAGGCCTCATGAGCAAAGAGGAACAAGAGACAATGAGATGTGTGTCTCAGCAAGACTTTCCCAGAGAAGCCTCAACATGTGTGCCAGGTGAAAAAGAATAACAGGATGACTTCAGTGTTGGCTTGCGATGGGCAAGGGAGGGCCCTTTTCATCACAGCCCGGCAGAGAAATTTATAACTTTAGAAGAGGGAGGAAGGACAGATCCTTACTCCAGAAATAAAATTTATTTTTAATAAGAGACTGAAACTGTAGGAGTTTCTAAAGAAAGCAGCTTCTTGCTCCTCTATCTTTAACTCT
>NW_010390274.1:111043-116851 GCF_000710305.1 Buceros rhinoceros silvestris | reverse complement strand
CCCTTTCTCATGGAATGCTGCTATTGCTTTCACTTTCCTGCTGTACTCGATCTTCTGTGAGAGAGTGAGTGAGCAGTATCACCTTACACAAAGAGGTCTCCAAAGGTCAAAAATCAACACCAAGACCTGCACCAGCAATAGCTGGCAGCCAGGGCAGAGGTCTTTGTGTCTACGTGATTCTACGGGATCCACAGGATAGGGCTGCTGTGTTTAAAGGAAAAGGCACCCACGTTCTTACTGAATATGATTCCCTGCCCCCCCACCCCCATGGCTTAGATTCCAGTAAACAGATTCATCTTGCCTATCTTGAGCAATGCATCTCATCACCTAAGCCCTGTTTGTAGCCAGTGAGGCTGAAGAAGCATGTCCAGAGGACAATTCATCCCAAGTGTGTTAATCTGGGGAGGTGGAGGCGGTGAAGGTGGAAATAAGGGCCTTGGGAAGGGCCTGCTGCCTCCAGCTGATCACACAGGGAGGCTGGGAAGCTTTCTGGGGCTGTTCTTTGTCCATGGCAAAAGTCTGAGTAACGCAATGTTTTTTATCAGGCTGAAGCAAGGAAGTACTGGAAAATACATGAAAGAAGCTGTTACCTTGCTGTTCTCAGGCTCTCCGAGAGCTGAGCATTAACCAGGCAGCACAAAAGTGTAAGGAAGGGTCCACACCCCTGAATGAGGGATGCAGAGAAGAAAACCGCTCGTAATTTAAATATGCTTATATTTGAACAGTTGATAGCAGGGACTAAACACCAGACATGAAGTCAGTATTTGCATGCTGGTTTGGTCTGTTACTGTGGCAGTCATGATTTGGTTTAGAAGCTATAATAATTTACAGAGATTATGATACCCTTGAAAATGATTTTGCAGCACAGATAAAACATAATGAATCACCTAGTGCCGTAATGCAAAATTTTCCACTCCCTCCCTTATGTTCTATTCTGATATCTGCAATCCACCAGCTTAAACGGAACAAATGGTTTTTGATTTACTGTGTGCAACAAAAGTCAAGGCTAATTTTCATAGAAATACTTAATTTTAGTATTGAGATAAGAATGACCAACCCAGATTCTGACAGACAATTTTATCAGTGAAGTTTAACGTATAACTCTGGTTGCAGCGGTACTTGCCCTCAGTAAAGAGCAGGTATGCCAGCAGAGCAAGACGTTTCCCAGCCTAGTGCATCCCAGATGATTCCAGTCTGGGCGTATTGCGTATCTGTGCAACCTGAGCGAGGCTGGCAACTGTGTCTTGCTCTCTGCTGCTTTTGCTGGAGCTGGCATTCAGTACCCAGCAAGGCTGAGCCCGCTGGGCTCCGGGACGGTGCAGGATGCTGCTGAGGAGAAAGACCCGTGAGAACAGCTTGATTCTCTGCCTTTCCATCAGTGGATTGATCTGATTTTAGTAAAATCGTCCTTAGAGCAATGTGTGTGGGAGGGCAGACAGTTCCTCCTTAAATGACCTTTGTGAAAAGCCAAATCCAGATTTCTCTCTCCCTTTCCTCTTTTCAAATTTCTGGTGCTCCACTGAGGAAAAAAATAAACATTTAAAGAAATCTGGAGTTTATGCGAAGGAGCAAATGTAAATAGGAAGCAAGATAGCAGAAAGTTTCTTGCTGAAACTTGAAACTATACTGAAACATTAGGTCTGATGTCCCAGAGCTGTTTTCCTGCTGTTCTCTTCATGACCAGATTTACGAATTTACATGTGCCTAACAGACAGAACTGTGGCCTGGGTCGTACGTTTTGGTTCGGGCTGCAAATCCTTCCTGTGTCCTCTCCCTATGTCTCCTGCTCCCCATGGCAGCAGAAAAATCAGGACGTGTTTGTAAAGGCGCTGTGTTCTTCCTTGGCCCGTCGTGCTGGCTCAGTGACTCATAAACCAAACAGTGATAATATCAGCTGGCAGTTATTTAAACTTGAGGTTTCAGGTTAAGGAGTAACAATGAGTGCAAATCTAGCTGGTGAGAGACTGTTTGTACTGCACGCGCGTGTGTTAGGTCTTGAAAAATTTTAAGGATTGTTACTACAAAGCCCAGTAACATGAAATTTTAAGATGCTGTATAGACAGAGTGTTCCAGAGCATCTCTCTGTTTTGATGACGCTTCTCAGGTACCCCCCAAAACCACTGTAACTCATCCCTGGGCTCAACAGAGAGGAAATCTTGTAAACACCACTCATGAGTAACAGAGGATTGCTAGTCACTGGAGGCTGTGTGAAAAAGTAAGTACCAGTAATTAGTTAGGCTGCATCTGGGAATGTTCTTATGCTCTACCTGGTCATTTCTGCCCCGACCCCTTAGAACAATCCCTGGAGGCAGGAGGACATTTCCGAGACCATCCCAGCAGGCAGGCTGCACACACTGCCCACCTCCACGGGCTGCAGGAGGTTCCTAACGTAGGCACGGGCCATTTGCAGGCTGGTTCTCAGAAAGGGCCACGGGCAGACTTCTACTTCTTCTACCGATGCAGTTTTATCAATTATCGTGCTGTCAGAAATGCGTCGATTTAGAAAATGTCCTGCTTATTCTGTTAGGGGAAAAAATACACCCGCTTGCTCCGCGCAGATTTTCTTGCTGTGGATGGGTGGGTGGCTGGAGAGTTTTTTGGCACCTCATTCTGCTTCACAGTTTCTCTCCTGTACTGTTGAAAAAAAATGCATTGTCGCAGCTGATTTACCTCTTTGTGGTCTTACTGGTAATAACTGGTACAGGCCCCTGGACTGAAGCAGTGAATACACAGAGTAAGCCAGGAGCAGACAGGAGCCATCTTCATCCTTGGCCTTTCCTATAGTGGTGACAGGAAATGGAAGAGCCTCTGGGATACCTCCTCACTCTTCCTCTTCTTACCTTTAGGTCAAAGCCCGTGTTTCTGTTTCCAACAGCTGTCAACCCTCCATCCTGTCCTTGCACTCAGGAGTTTAAATATGGATATTTTTTCAAGGGAAACCTGAGAGATCATAGCCTGGGTTTTATTAATACAGGCAGTAAGACTGCTTGGTTTAAATATTGAAATACTTTTCTTTGACCTTTACTTTCTGGTGCGTGGGTTTCTTCACCTAGAAAATCAATCCGTAATACTTATGTTAATAATGCTACTCTGGACAAAAAGGAGGGACTTCATACAAGGGAAGTCTGCTTAGACGGTCTGGTAGGTGCTTTAACGATGGATGACCTCATTCATGTCATCCTCTTATCATGATTTTAGCTAATTTTTGTTTTGTTTTGGGCAAAAGGGAGATTGGGGATAGTTTTATTTTTTAGCTTTGAAATTCTATTCAAAAGTGTGGCATGTCATTGAAGGAAACGGCTGGGTCTTCTACCTGTAGACTTTCTCCTAAGTTAATGGTTTTTTGACCTATATAAGTTATTTCTTATGTTGTATATTCATTCAGGGAGAGAGAGACTTTGATCACATCAACACGTATTACCTTTAGGGTTAGTCTTTACTGGGGATATTAAATTAAACTACTTAAAATCTTGGAAACATTTGTGAACAAGGCATATAAACACATGAAACCACCCTAGAATAATTTACAAATAGTTTAATTAGTGTTTAGAGTAGCTTACTTTTAGTACATTTAATAGCCCATTCAGTGTTTAAAATCGAGTTAATTAAGGGCCAGACTGGACAGAGGATTAATTTCAATCACCTCGTCTCCCATTATGTGCTCACAGTTTACCAGAGGACTTATGATTCATAACTCCCAGGAATGGCAAGTTCTTAGAAAAAGCTGCAGATGAATTTTAGAAATCGTGGGTCAAAGCGTAAACAGGACTTGTCTGTAGAAGTCAATTGCTGATTCAGTTACAAACTGTTCATTCCTATTGCGTAAGAATGACCCAGCTGAGATATGGAAGGGGAGGGATTTTTCTGAAATCCCATCCCATTGCATCTTTTGATTTCCCAGTGTGGTTTTGGACAACCATAAATAGAAACCATACAGACCTCCAGTTCTGGCTGTAAGCTAGCAAAATCCGTAAAGTGGTGCAGAATCTTCTGCGCAGCCGCATCTCCCGAGTTCCTCCACGTAACTTACTTTTATATTATGTATTCACAGCATTTCCCAGAATGATCCTGCTGGTGCCACCTTGCAGAACAAAAAGCCACAGCACTTGAAAGCAGACAAAGCCTCTCATGAAAGTTCACTGCACCTTCTTTGAAAACAAAGTATTTTAGCTGTTTTTGAAACCTGTGAGGAAACCCCCTTCCTAAGGACTTTATGAAACTCTGCAGTCCTCGGTCTGCATAATGAGAGACGGAAGGGGGAAACGCTTCAATGACCGAGAGGTCATCAAAGTTACTTATCCAAATAAAGATGAATTGGCTGAGGTCTGTTACCTGGAATAAGTGCTAAGAAGAAGGTGTTCAACCCTGGTGCTTTGAACAAGTTCAGTTCTGCCTTCTTCCCCCTGCAGCAGCAAAGGGTTATGCTGTAACCGTCGCTTCCTCTTCCAAAGGGTTTTGTTCTAGTTTTGTGCAGTGTGCTGTTCCCAGGGCGTTCTCTCTCAGTGGCGGGAAGGGAATTTTTTGTGTGTAACCTGTGTTTAATGCACGGGAGTTAAGGCTGGGTGCAAAGTTAGTTTCAGTCTGTTCTGTGAGACAGTGGCAGCGGCATGAGTGTAAGTAGTGCATTCGTGCTGCATTTTAGTGATGCCATGTCTACGTGTCCAGGTAAGAAAAAGATTTCCCCAAACTGAGAGACGCTTTTCCCCAAGATTTGTAAAAACATAGCAAAAGTTTTCTATTCGCATACAGCCTAGCATTCAATCACGGGGAAAGAAGCAGTGAGAGAGTGTGGTGGTTCTGTCTGGCTTGACAGATACTGCATGTTCCTGTAGTAGTACATTGTAGTAGCAGGCATTGGGATGAATAACTGCTGGTATCTAAAGTTACATTAATCTTGCTCGTTAATCTCTGGTGTTGTGCCTCTGTTGCAACTACCTTTGCATGCTCTTCTGAAACATGTCTGTTGTCTTCTTTTCAAGGGCTCCTCCTCACAAATGCCCTTGAGAAGTAAATCTGTAAAATATTTACTAAAACTCCCTCAAATGCCTACCGTGTCCTGGTGTGTTAATATGTTCAATGTACATGCAAGGTTACTGAGGGTAACTTGCTTTATTTTCTGATTTTGAACCTTTTCTTGGTTTTTTATTGCAATCCCCTGGGAATCAGATTATAAAACCTTCCTGGCGAGCTCCCCATGTGAGCTTCCTGTGCAATCAGTAATTAATGGTGGTGATCCCTGATGCAAAGCTTTTAAATTCTTTAGTGTTTTCTAATCATATTTAGCCCTACATTTTTCTCCTGGCTGGTAGGGCTGTTGCAGTAGTGTGGGACCAGGTTCGCAGCAGCCTCTGGACAGGCTTTTGCTGTCCCCAGTGGGACCAGCTCTTTTTTCTGCTAGGGGTGGGGGAAGGGAGAGAAGGAAAGGACACGGGATCAAGGAGAAAGCAGGAGTGGTCAAGTAGCACATGACAGAACGGAACTTGGCCCAGTAGCAGAAATGTGAACCAGAAGACTCTGCTAAACTCTTAAACGCTCTGCCAATGTTGTTTACTTGGCTGAGAGCTCAGGTGCAGTGCCCATCCTCTGCAAGGGACTAGCATCCACTTGCCCATAGCAGTTAAAATGGGAAGGGAAGTGTAGCTGGCCCACACCAAATACATGCTGGAACAAGTCTGCAAGTGAGGAGTTGGGTGGGCAAGGATGAGCTGGATAAAAACAGGCTGGTTAGTGATTGGGACATATGTGTTGGGACACCAGGAAAGTGGAATGTTGCATAGAACAGTGAATGCTGCCAAAAACACGGGAAAG
>NW_010390274.1:90633-110938 GCF_000710305.1 Buceros rhinoceros silvestris | reverse complement strand
GGTTTACTAACAGAGTGCAACTGTGTTATGTTTAGCAGATGTCTGCTCGAGTATTTATCCTGCCACCTGCAAGATTTGCCACCAGTATAAAATCTGAGAAGAGATGAGAGGATGGTGCCAGTAAGTGCTCTTTTTAGGAGAGTAAAAGGAATACTGATTTATTTATCTCTCTTTAACATAACATCCACCGAGTATTGGGTGTCTTGCGTGAAAGTTAGAGGCAAAAGAATAAATCCGGCTTTTGAGCTTGAGGGATTAAAATCCTGTGGCTTCTGACCTGTTCTTCCTCCTCCGTGTGCATTTTACACCACTGAACTCCCGGTTTTGGCCGAATCCTGCTCGTGTCAGTGGGACGGCCTCGGTTGCCTTGAGTAAGGTTTCCATAGCAATGCACCTTGTCATATTCTCTCATAACATTTCGCGTTCGCTTTCAACATCAGCTTCAGCAGCATTGCTTGACAAACGACAGAAGTTAAGGCCCCATCCACCAATTTTTAAATATTCAGGTATCGACGCTGAATTTTGACCATTGTTTCTGTCCTCTCGTACCACCTACTGTAATGCCAAGTGACTACAGCATACCCTGTCCCCAAAGCTGTAGTTGCTCCTAGAGGTGGTTCTAGGCTGCCAAATGATTTATTAAGATAGGCCTGTATCAGAGAGATTGCAGATCACAAGTAGTCTGATTAAAATATTTGGCAGGCCTTGTTTGCTCGAAGGTGTGTTAAGAGACTAAAAGAATGATCTAGAAAAACAGAAGTTACCATAATGAGTAAAATATTTTTCTTGCTAAGTGTTTTTAAGAACTTTATCTACAATAAATCTTTGAGGAGGTGAAATGGATAAGGAATTACATAAACTCCTGGATATTTTTCCCTGCAGCAAATCCCACGGTACTGCCAAATAAATTCCAAATAAATCCTTCCTGGTTTTCCCTATCTCCTTGTGTATCAAGGTGATAGTTAACACGCTGTGATCCAGGTCACTGCTTCAGCCAGACAGTTTGCTCTCTGGCTAGCTGTCATCTAAGAGACGTGCTGGCATGAAATTAAAACTATAGCAAAACCTTATAATCTAGATGCAAAATACTGATCTTTGAACAATTATTCAAGTCGCTCATGACTTAGTCTGTATCGTTTTGCAGGTCTCACAAACGCACCTAATTTTAGGTGTCATGAAGGCTACCTAAGTTTATAAAGGGCTCTGAGTTATCTCAAGTGCAGCTAATCTTGCGTTGCCTGGATTCAATACAACAAACCTTGGAGCATGTGGTCACAACGTAAGACTTCTGCAGTTCATCGAGAAGCCAAGGCTTTGGCCGTGTGTCCTCAGGTGACTGAATAGGTAACGTTTGTACACCTCTACAGGAAACAGCTGGATTGTGTAGAGAAGTATGTAAATATTAGGTATTACGGTTATTAATTATGTTTTCCTTACTGATGTTGTCTGATAAATTGTTAAATTCTCTACTGAATGTATTTAGCAGGCATTTCTGATTTATAGTTGTGGAGTCTCCTCTTCCACAGGGTCTGAGGACCTTGGGAATTGGGTTTCATGGGTTTTCTAAAGCTTGTGTGGAGAGAATCCAGAATTGATCTGGGTTTCCACCACAGCTGGGGGAGAGCTTGCCATGCCATGCCAGGCTTACAAAACCACGTTTTGTTTGGGCTTGTAGCGAGGTTGGGGCAGCACAGGGCTTTGAGGGCTGCCTGTCCCCACGGGCTGAGAGGCGCAGGGGTGTCTGCTGCTGGAGTGCCTTCTGCCCAGCTGCTGGTGGCTTTCCAGGGAGTTGACACTCCTGCTAGTGCCACTCTTGCACCCTCGCCTCGACGTGGGCCGGCTTCCTTGGGCAGACAGCACCAGGCTTTCTGCAGCCATCGTGCCTGCCTCCTGAAACAAAGCATTTCTCCATCTCAACAGACCTTGGTTTAATTTGGGTGGCAAGTGTTTACAGATTACGTTCTCTACTTCATAATGCTTTTGTGACAGCTGTTTTGTCCAGCTATCATCAAGATGTAAATGTTTTCACCCAAAGATCCTTGGATACCTACTAATAGGGTACACTTTCTCATGTGTTTGCTTATTTGCTATTTATTGCCTGAGAAACTTGCTGAATTCATAATATATATATTTCCACTCTACTTCTGTTTCAGGGTACTGTTTAATCCGCTACCCAAACCAGCTTTCTTATTCTCTTCAGCACAATAAATTACTAAACTGAAAGAAATGGAACTAAGCTCCTTTAGCTTAAATTCGCCTTGCTTTTGTTTTGAAGTTGAACAGCGAATCTTAGAAAGCTTGTTTTTCATTTGTCCTGAAACCTTGCCCCTCCTGCCTCCCCCTTTTCATGCCAATAAAAGGTAACCAGAGACAACTGGGGGTTCTCTTTCTGCCTCCCTTGAATGGCATTGTCTTCTGAATGCCTCTTTCATGTACCTGCAAAGCCCCCGCTCCGCTACGGCTGAGGTTCTCAGAGGTTGAATAGGTTTTCACTGCCTGCATTTCTGGTCTGAAGCAGACTGAGAGAAATGAGCGTTAAGTAAACGCGGTGGCAGCCCTGCCAGCATCAGCATTCCAGCCCGCGGTGTCGCTCTGGTCCGGGACACCAACGGCACAGGCTTCTGCGCATCCAGCTGTCGGGGGGTGGTTTTACTTGTTAGCAGTTGAAAAGAAGAGGGATGTGAGGCAAAGTAGAGAGTGTCGAGTCTAGTTTTTATGGGGCTGTTTATTCTTTCTATAACAAGTCTGTGGTGCCTTATTGATGTTGAATGGGAATTTAATACAGTGATAAAGTCAAACTGTAAACTTACCACGTCTGTTTTCAGCTGCCTTTGTTCTGTGCCTCTAAGCATCTGCAGAAAACATGTTCAACAGCACTCAGGCACTTCTGTGAACTTATATGTGATCTTATTCAGCACCTTCTGCAGAGAACCGATCATCTTGTTGCAGCTGATTTAAGAGAACAGAAATCGAAGGTGTCTGTCTGTCTGTCCATACTGGACATCATTTGCATGTGAAGTAAGTGCTCGCAGGCTTTTAAGTGAAAACAGAGGTTGCACTTTAGAGATGACTGGTATTTTATAACAGAGGAGTTGGATCAGGTGTTTCTGTTGGTCAGGGCAATCTCCAAACACCCTAATGCCCAGCTCAGGGTGGAAGTTACACACGGAGGGATTGTGCATTCAGAACGTGCTAATTACAACATCAGAGCATTGTCTGTTGCAGCAGGCGAAAGAACCTGAGCTGCATGAATTAGAGCTTTGTTTTCACAAACACCTAGACGTTGTGCGGACAGGAAAGTTCCCCCCTTCTACCAAAATAACCCTATTCCTTACTGCACGTAGGCACTCTTATACCAGTTCAAGACCTCCCCAGGTAAAGACACTTTTATTCAGGAATAAGAATGTGCCCTCAAGGAGTTATCTTGCAGTAAATCCAGTGCGGGTTACGCAGATCCTTCCACCTTGCTTTATTTCAGTTGCTGCTCTGTAAGCTGGAGAAGCGGCTCCTGTCTCAGCTGCTTGTTCAAGACCTTTTGCTGGATGATGCCATGCTCTTAGCTCTGCCACTTAGCTGGCTTGGACGATACTCCCCTTCCTGGTTCACTCCCACTGAGCTGGTGGCTGTAGCTACATTGAGGGCATCGTGAGACACGTCAGCATCATTTGGTTAAGGCACTTAATGTGGAATGCCAGAGCAGTGCAGTGCTGCTGATAGTGTGGACTCCTCAGCCTAATACGTGTGATGGTAGGGAGAAAATGACAGCAAGTAAAAAGACTTGTGGCTGCATCATCAGTGCAGATGTAACTGTAGAGGTGGGAGTTGGGAAGATTTCCTACCTCGGCCCGTACATTGCCCTGCAGCCACCCATGACCTGTGGCAGATAAGGTGGGCGACTGCAGAGAGTTCCTACAACGGACATGGGCGGGAGGGGCTGGTTGAGCAGAGAGCTAGTGGGTTTGCTGCAAACAGACTCACCAAACCAGGCCAGGCATCTCTGTTGTGCCCTGTGGCACCGTGGCTTCTGGGACCCAGAGTCCAGCTGCATGCTGGTGGGCTTCTGGATGCTCAGAAATACAAGCTAGAGTAGCTTGCCCTAATAATTTTCAGCATGAGTTTCACAGCAGCTGGAGTCAGAAGAGTTTGTGTGTAGAGCTGCCAGTCTTCAACTCTCAGACCCAGAGGAAAATTCATGTGATGACATTAGAGTGACTCTTGATGCACCAACTTCTTGGAAATAAGATGTAAAACATCTTTACAAGGGCAGCCTCTCTGTGTGCTGAGTACCAGGACCAATGCCCCTTAGATTTAAGGTAGAAGCAGCGATAAGTTCTTGAAAATGAAGACCCTTTCCCCCTCTTTCCCTTTTGTACTGTTGCAAGTATGTGTTACCACGTCCTTAGGATTTCTTCTTTCCCTCCTATTTGATGGTGCAGTGTTATTTGAATAGTAACTATTTTCAGTAGCTGTTTGGCAGTTTATTGAAATGAACTGATACCCAGACACCCTGATCAAAGCAAAAACCATCAAATCCCTGTGTTGTGTGTTTTTTTGAGAGCAGTCAACAGTGAAGCCAACCTTTCACCCTTGACTTTCTTTTAACCCTAATTTTGAAAGACAGTAACAAACCATTCAGCTGACTTCTGAAGTGAAAGAGTATTCAAGCGGTCTCGATTGTAATGCAGGTCCTTTCCAAGTGAATGGAAGATCTCAGAGGACTGCATACAACCTTAGAGCCTGGGTAAGTTCATTATTTTGGAGTGTCTGCTGTGGCCACAGCACTGAAATGGTTAAAAAGCTGTCTTTAAAGTGGTCACAATTAGGCTTCAAAGTTAACACCCCACCCCACTGAGATGAATGAGAGCAGTTGACATTTCTCAGTGCTATTGTTTCAGTCTGGCTTGCTATAGCTTCTAAAATAAGACAACAGTACATCTGTTTACATTCTGCTTCCGCAAACCCAGATGGGCTGAAACTTCATTGTTTTTTAAGTGGAAGCTTAGATTCTGGAGAATACGGCAATATCCAGGGGGTAACTGTAGGAAGAAGAGCTGAAAGCCGCCTCAGTCACAGACATCTCCTCCTTCCCTGTAAACTTCCATTGTCCCAGGACAAATCTGTAACCCACGGGGAAAAAAAGAAAGTAAGGTGTGTTTGAAGTACTTCTTTCTTACTACATGACATGCCCACAATAACTTCTCAGCAAGTCCCTGGCTTGTGAGCTTTCATAAATGGCAGTGGGGTCGTACTCCTTTGGTAAGTACAGTGTGGTGTAAAAGGAGGGAAGGGTCTTGCTTTGTCTGAACGGCGTAGCTTCTCTTAACCTCTCTGAACAGAAAAACCTCCCTAGAGAAGACAGTTTCACCCGGGAGCATTTGAGACCAGCTGTTACTTTCTACCTTCTCTGTAAAAATCCTTTTATTTACCTCTGAGAGTGATATAAGGAGAAATAAGGTTCTCGTGAGGTACGTCTTGTGTTTTTCTGATGCTTTAAGAGAGCAGCTACGTTAGCTGCAGTAAGATCCTTGGAACTGGAGCGGGTTAATAAAGGTGCAAGTAGGGCCAGAATTTGCAGCAGATGGTCTTTGTTACCCCATGCCTCAGTTTGTGCAGGCAGCACGCGGTGGCCTCTCTGACTTTTGTCGAGGGGTCTGCACGGTGGCAAACTGCCCTCAGCAGCAGCCAGAACCCTCTGAGAGCTTTCCTGATAAAGGCGGCCCATTAGATATGCTTAGGCTGTAGACTGGAACCAGCTGTGAATCTGTCGGAAAGATTTTCCTCATTGTGCTTTCATCAGGGTGGAAAGTTTGTGGCTTGTTCTGCATATATGTGTATTTTGGGCTTCGTTGCTCTGATTCTGCAAGTCCTAGAGTCTTGCCAGTGATAAGAGCTCTCATGCATGCAGGCTCCTTTTGTACGGTGGCACCCAGAGACCCTGCCTGCCTTTTGCCCGTGGACAACACGCAGCTTCTGCTTTGGGAGTGACATTGTGGGCTCGCCCAAATGGCATCTCCCAGGTTTCAACCCCTGATGAATCCTAGGGTGAAGGCAAGCGTGCCATCTGTGGTTTGGGCTCGTGAAGCCTGTTTCCTGCCCAGCTTCAAGCGGCATTTTCATCTGAGTAGAATATAAAGCCGCCCTGAGCCTAGCCAGGCCTCCAGGTTCTCCAAGACAACTGTGGGCATGTCAAGAGTGTAAGCTGTCTCCTCTCCAGTTCCTGTGTGAAGTGGCGGAGTGCGGTAACCTGGTCTGTATGGAGAAAATTCCTGAGAAAACCCAAGAGGAATATTTATTTTGAAAGCTTTTTTCATGGATTTGTTTTATTTTTCTATTTAAAAAACCACTTTAAAAGCAAAAATAACGTTAAATCATTCTGGAGAAAAGCAGTTCCAGTGTGATAGAACTCCTCCAGCGCGTGGCAAGAACCGCTCAACACAGCTACAGGAGGAAGGGCATGTTAATTAGTCAAACGAGGGTTAGAGAACAGCATCAAACATGCAAATATGGAAAGGAAGGTAGGAGACATGTTGACCACTTCTGTGTATTTTAGCTGGCAAACTGACCAGCTTCCCTGAATTACACCAGCGCTGCGACACCTCCACGTTCAGAAGGCCAAGCTTTGTGTGCTCCCCTGACTAACAGAGACTCCTGAAGAGACCTAAGAAAATACGGCTATAGCTTCTCTACCACTCCTGCCCTAGCCTGCTTTTTGCCTCATATTCCAAGGTGATTTTGAAAACAGAATTAGCTTTTAGGGAATATGAGAATTAAAGGGACAAAACTAGATAGGGCGGGAATCCGTCTTCCTGTTGGCATTATAATGCAACTTCTGAATAATGAACATAAGAAAAAAAAATCTTTTAATTTTTCAACATTGTGCTGCTCTTTTATTTTTCTTTCCGAAAAGAAAAAATGGAGCCTTTCATTTTAGGAGTATTAAATTTGAATAAGTTCTGCATTTCCCTTTTGTTTGTGTATTTCTTCAGTCAATTTATAGTTTGCGTGCCTACTGCTCCCAGTTGCTTTGCTGGTCTGAGCTTGCTCGCCAGCTGGTATTTTCCACTAAGCAGCAGAATCCTCGTTCTCTTTGATCAGCTTGGTACATTATGGCATCCCATAGACGAGGACGAGGGACGCAGACGGTTACTAGCGTAGCTCTCATGAGAAATGCAATAGGAAAAGAGCCCAGCAAACTGAATCAAAAGTTTTCAGTTCATGAATACTAAAAATTGGAGTTTGTTCCCAAAATAACCCCAAAGTTTTAGTTCTCGTTGACGTTATTAAAAAAAAAAAACAACAAACAAAACAATTTACATTTATTTATTCACCTCAGGTTAGCAGAAAAATTTTGAATACTAACATATTTGATAGGATTAAATTCCCATCCTTTTTTCATCTCTAATAATGATATACAGGACTATATTACTTTTTTCTTTCTTTCTCTCCTTCCTTTTTCCACCCTAGACAATGAAAATAATTTAATCTAACAGCTTTTACATTGTGGTCTGTGGACCAGAGCTGGCACGTAAAACTTTTTCTTTCAGTGTTTTTATTGTTCAAGAGCTGATGCTTCCTGTTACTTCTGGCCATGCGTTTTCATTTTGTGAATGAGCATGCTTAGACAAAAGAAGAATATTAATCAAGTATATATTTTTGTGTAGGTTTATGTTCTCATTAACTCAAAAACGATACCAGAACTGCAGAGGTAACAAATTATCTGGGAGATGGAGTCAGCTGGAAAAGACAGAAATGGCAGCAGTCAACAAGAAAAACGTGGGACTTCTTCACCTGAGGCATTCGGTGGGGAAGAGGAGACAGCACAGGTAAAACACAGCAGAGAGCGTAGCTCTGACTGCATGTATTTTAAACTTGATGGCATAGCAACCGTGTTCTGGGTCGCTTTTCAAAGAGCAAGAAGTCACCGGGGTTCTGGTTCATTGCAGGAACTAAGAAACCGAGTGGAGATCAATTATCATTTGAGTAGGTATGTGAGCACCACTCGATCTTAGCTGCTGCATCATACCGAGATCTTTGTTTCCAGTTGCCTGTTGTGGTTTTACTGGTCTAATGCTTAATTTTTATGTAGTTTGGAGGTTGTCGTGTACGTGACTAGGTTCACTCCCTACTGGGATAGAGGCCAAGATTTTCAAAGTGATTGTTTGTTTTGAGCACCTCTAGTTTTTAAGGGTCCAAACCGGAGAAACCTTCGAGCAGTGTGTCTTGAAAGGAGCGTGGAGCATGTGTGCTCTAAAACTCAGTTGTCTTTGTGGCGTGTCAATACAGCACAGAAAAATGGAAGAAGAAAAAAATGGATGCAATCAAAATCCTTGTTCACTCTTCATCATTTCAGTGTCTGATCTTCGGTTTGATGAATTGAGGCGAGCAGCTTTGGGTACTGCTGTGCTGGCCCGCTGAACACGTACCCTGCTGTGGTCCTGGCTAAAGGAAACAGAGCTGAGCAGTGAGACAACACTCTGACTCTGCACTTCTCTTCCACAACCTCCTAATTGCTCTAGGGCTTTAGCTAAGGTTTAGATGTGGTCTTCTGCTGAGGTGGTGGAGAGATCAGTGCTGGCTGTCCTATATGTGGAATAGACGCAACAGCTATAGAATATGTATTGTAACGCGCATATAACCGAGGTATTCTACCTTTCTGTCCACTGTGGGAGAATCCAGCCAATGCAGGGGTAGCACGAGGACAGGCTGTTTATAAGGACACCATGAGGGTGCTGTCAGGGTAGTTGGCTTAGAGTTAACTTTTCCCTCAAATTCTTTCTTGCTAATACGGAGCAGTACTCTTTGGGTTGCAGAAGAAACTACATTTGAAAGAAACACTGGCATTGAATTAAAAAAAAAAAAAAATCCTGGAAGCGTTTCTATAGGTTTTAGCTTTTTGAATGCCTATTTTTAGAGCTGGATGTCAGCTGACATAGCTCTTTAAAAATGCACTCTGGATTCAAGGAAAGAAAATAATGAAGTGTAAGCTGTGAAGTCTTAATTGTTATAAGTGCAACAATAGGTTAAAAACAGGCTGCCAAGCCTGTTCTCGCAGCTGGAGGAAGGGGTACTTTATTAATAGTTGCAAGGGATGAGTGGATATTGCCTGAAAGAGGCAGCAGGAGATATAAAAAGAAAGCTGGTAACACGAAACCACGCTAAAACCCCTTACCGAGCGATTTGTGAAAGAGCCTGCATCGCGTAAGCACCAAGGTAATACTCGATGAACTCGCTGCAACAGCCGCCTCGCTGAAAGCTGAGGTGCCCCTGCGCTGCGCGCCGGCTCTGCTGTGGTGGATGGTTTGGTGGGCTGGAAATGAGCACACGTGGCTCACTAGGCAACGGCCTCTGTTGTCATGACTCAAAGTTTCTGGCTGGGAGGGCACAGAAGATGGTTGTGGTCACTGGAGGTGGCACTTGCTGAATAGTCATCACGCTTCAGTATTTTATAATCTGATAAATCTCCCAAAGGTCCTTGCAACCGATAGCCAAGCTGCTCTGCTGGTGTGACCTGGGTCAGGTAACTCTAACCACTCATTTCCTGGAGGAGGTGGCAGGGAAGATCTCTCTCTACAGAGATTTCAATCTCTGCAATCCCCTCGGATTAACTCCCCAGTTTAAGTACAACTGCCTGTTTGCTGTGGCCAGGAGCTGACTGCGTGGGAGAGAAGGGGACTGCAAAGTCCCCTGGCTGCTCCAGCCCTGCTTGCTGGACCTCTGTCCTCCCAGACTGCCTGGGTGCCCACCAGCGCAGCGTCCATGTTAGGCTCCAGCAATTTCCCAGTTATTCCTTAAAATCTGTCCTTAGGTAACTGCCAATAACCCCGACAATTTGGGAAAGCCTTAGGAGCAGAAGGGCTGCAGTGCTGGGGAAGTTTTGATTTAATTTGAAAGCACATATCCATAAAATCGCTTTAGTGGAGCCTCCCCTTCTCGCGCTGCACTGACTCCGTGTGAGATCTGACATTATTCTCTGCTCTTTAATCATGAGAGCTCTGGGTGGTGGGGAGGGAGTGGAAATAAAAGTAAAAATCTGAGCCTGTTTTGACCGTTACTCAATCCCAGTGGTCTGTGCCTATCGTAATCCCTCCTTTCAGGTTTGTCCTTTCCACGTGGGTCAATGGCAACTCAATGCCTGATGCATCAAATTGAGAAACTTGCTGAGCCCATCAGTATCCCTGGCAGCATCACATGGTGCAGATGACGCTTATTTTGACTGTGGTACATGGCAAATGTATTCTTCCGGCCAGTCTTTGCTGTGGGCATGGTATCAGTGTGGCTTCCCTTCTTCTCTACTGCTCCTCTCTGCCGTAGGTGCGTTGCACTGATAGGAAGTGTTGTTTGTCTTCCCCTTTAGTTTTAACCATGTTATTGGCTTTGTTTGTTGCTTTGCGTTTTCTAAAAGGATGTTTTCCTTTTTCACCAGTGATCTTAGCCAGCTTCACTGGAGTTGATGGGAATCTCTGCTCCTGCTACTCGGCAGCAGATGCCCTTCCTAAAATATTTAGTTTTCTTTCTGTCCTAGGTACAAAGCAGGTAAACCCTTTAATAGCTGCTGTTTGTTTGCAAGGGCAGTTGGTAAGGTAGGCATTCCCTTGCTGCTTTCTGCACACAACTTCCTTTCTCCACCCTTGTTGCCCTCTCTGGGTAGCGCCGGTAAAGGTAAGAGCCCTGTGTTCTTGTTGGTGTTTCTGAGGTTCTCAAGGGAATTAAAATGCGCAGGTAGATGTTGCTTGTGGCACTGCTGAGGAAAGCTGGTGTTGCTAAGATGGGTGGGGAATTGAATTTCCATTAGAGGTCTGGGATTTTGTCTGCTGGATTCATTACTTTTCCTATACTGTGCAAGAGAAAACCTATTACATACTGGGTAGGAATGTGTTCCTAAGAAGAGCGGATTGCAACTGCATCCATCAATGGCTTGCAGGCTGAGAACCCGTTACGGGAGACTTTGTAGAACGTGAGCAGAAGGAAAGGCAAAGACAAACACTCTGTTGCAACCACCGATAGGATGTATACCCACAGTTTTATCACTAGAGCAGTGCTGGTGTGTGACAGGAGGAGGGAGACCACCACTCCTCATCCAAACGGGTATATATTTATCATTTCTTTTGGCACAACCTGAAGCCTGAATCAGATTGGCTCCCTCTGCTCAGATAAGCTTTGGGTGAGAAAGGGCTCCTGTTCACACATCCTACCTGTGAATGCGTTATCACTGTGACATTCCGGGAGAAAAACACCTGAACAGCTTGACTGAGAACCTGTGACACTGACCCTTCTCCCTCTTCTTCAAAGCTAGACTACAATTAATGAAAACTTGCAAGCACTTTGTTTAATACACTATTATTTTTTTTGGAGGTTATTTTTCTCATCTCCCTGTCAGCATTGCTAAGAGTAAAAATCAATTTCGCTCCATATTTTGACTTTGAATCCTTTGAAATAACATCAAGGGAGTTTGCCTGTACTCAGCTGGTGAGGATTTTAAGAGCTTGTCCTGTTTTTCTGTGAGGGAAGTGCCATAGCTGATTAAAATAGATTTGATCTTTTGTCTAATCCTCTAGATCAGCAGGTTAAATTGTGATTTTTGACCTACAGCAGTGTCACAAAGTTGTAAGGTGTCACTGCCGTGATACAAAAACCAGGACTAAAGACAAATGATATGAACACGAATACATATATATGACTAGATATACCTAATATACATATAACTATATATACATAATCTATATGTATATGTAGTTCTGTACATATTCTCTCCATCAGCTCTGGCCTCAATTCATTACGTTACTAATACATGTGCCTTATACTACGCACCTATACGTGTGATAAACACACGATAAAAATTAGACACAGGCAAAAAGGCCCTGCAGAGTTTGTGGTCCGAATAACAAGACTTGTCCCATTTGGATGCCTACAGTGTGGCAATTTCAGTTCGTTCCTCTGCTGTCCTGGTAAGTGGAAGCCCTCTAAGCTTTCCATAACCAGACGCGCCACTAGTAATCTTTCCAAAATGTGATGTCAATGGAGCTGCAGCTGGTTAAAGGGCTATGCAGGGCAAAAAGTGGTATTAGTGGCTAATAAAGGCTAATTCTTTTGCAAGCAAAATTAGCTCGCTTCACTAGCTTGTTATGACTTGAAGTGTCTGGCCATTGAACTATGCATCTGGCTCATTTGTTGCTCTCAAAGAGATCGCACCCTGACTGACAGCTGTAGTGGACTGGAAAAAAGTACCCCAGATGAGTGAGAACAAGAGGACTTCAGATTGTGTGACTTCAGGACAGTAGCAACCCATGCAAACAGCCTTAAAAAGCAAAAGAGGTGAACCCCACAAGGAACGTGTGTGATATAGGCCCTGACTCAGAGCACGGATTTTCCTTGAATATCTGGTTCCTAATGCGGAACTTTGTCGCCCACAGATGCTGCCTCCCACTCAGAGTTATATAGGACTACCTAAAAGACACAGATGCCTAGTAACTGGTTGTAGCAACCCTAAATAATCGGTAGAAGCCCAATTCCCAGCACACCCCAGCTTCCCATCTTGGGAAGCTCTAAAGTGATTTAAGCTGCACCAGAATAGCCTAATGTCTGTGGATGAGCGTTTATTTTTGCTTGCTGATGTTTTGGGGTAAATGCCACATCAGAGTGTTTTTATTATCAAGTTCCTGTTCCTGCACAATGCAGTTGAACCTATTCTAAACTCCTTCATCAAAGGGAACCATTTCCTTTTTTTCTTAATCTCTGATCAGTTTACTGAGAGCAGTTATCCCTGACTTCCTTAAGCTTGTCCTGCATAAAAGCTTTTTCAAAGTCTTCCCTACATCCTTTCTTTCCTTAGCACATACTTAGAAACATGCCCGTGCATATTTTAGTCAGGTTTTCTTCCCTCCCACAGCTTTGTGCATGGTCGGACTGGCACAGGGCTCACGGGAAAGGTTCCTGCCAGGGAGCACTGGAGCACACGCTGCCTTGTGCACGTCGGCTGCTTCCAAATGGTTTTAATGCCACTTTTATTTATGAGACGGTTCAAATTTCTGAACTCTGTGATAATACCACACAGACAAACATGCACTAAGGTCAAGACTGATTACTTTTTCACTGTGGGGTTGTTTTTGCAGGTGATTTGAAACCCAGTGTTAATACAGGTCATCAAGAGTGAGAGGGTAGTGATGTTGCCTTTTGTGCAATTAAACCCTTGGATGTTGTTCCTTGGTTAAGAGTTTATGGAAACCACATGGAAATATTGGGCTATGTTGTTAAGTAAAATCTGGATCCCAAACTTTTTTTTCATTATCAAACAGTATTTCAGGTGAAAGGAGACCTGGGCTAATCAATAAGAGAGCTTGGCTTCTTTAGCACGCCTGTGACGTTGCTTTCTTTGCTCCGGAGACCAACGTGAAGAGCCACCACCAGCATTTTAGTAGAGGGTGGAACAGGAAAGGTATCCTAAGAGAAGATCCGTAAGTCCAATACATCACTCCAAAAATGACAAAGGAGAGAACTGCTAACTCAGATAGAAACAGAATGCGTGAAACTGGGCTTTTGCATCTGTGTTTTTTCATCCTTGTAAAATTTTTTTTTTGGATTAGCCATGGTCGGGTACAGCCTGGGTGCCCAGCCCTGTGAGAGACAGTATTATAAATGCTCTTTGCTTATTGAGGATCTGAGGAAATCATGCAGGATGAACCTCCCAGTATTTTCACACCAAAAGGGATTTTTCTCACACAGGAGAAAAAAAAGTAAAGGCTCTTTGATCCAGTGGTGGACAATAATATATACTTAAGAACTGTGTAAAGGGAGGTGTTTAGTCAAGGCTAACTTTGCGCCTTGAAATATAATGAGAAATGACAAAAGAGAGGTCTCATAGCAACCAGGATAGCAGAGAGGAAAATTGGAGCTAATATTGGAGCCGGGACAAAACTAGCCATCCAGGAGAGCATTTGTGGAGATGAGTTGTTTGCCAGGGTACGAGAGAGGTGGGTGCTGAAGGGCAGCCCCCCCTTCAGATGCCACCACAGTTAGAACGGCAGCAATACTCCAGTGCTGCTCAGGCTGCAGGTGACAGCCACTCCTCGAGCTCAAGCATAGAAGTAGTAGTACCATGTCTTACCAGCAAGGACTGGTAGAAAACTTCTAAAGATATCTTGACCTGACTGAAAGGTCAGCATAGTCTGTTTCTTGCTGGATCAGACAGATTCTATGTCAGGAAGCAAAGCAGTGCTGAAATAATGTAGGGTGTGACATCTTCCTGCTCCCATTAGCTTTTACCATTGTCCTTCCTCTTGACTTGTGTCCCCTAGTAGAATAAATCTCTGAGTCTGAAACAGGGAGTTGGTAGGCTGGGATCCGTTTCATCTTTTTGCCATTTCGGGTTACCCTGTGGCCAGTGTTATCAGTTCTCCCTCTCTTTAGCCTGCTGAAGAAACTCAGCTCTGTGTGAGTGTTCTAGATCATATTCTGCTGCACCTCCATGGTTTCAGTTCTTCCTAGTGCCCTCTGGTCCAATGCAAAGGTGCTGCACAAACTTTTTTTTGCTACAATCTCCCTGGTTTCTCCTGCTGCAACTGCGTGTGAAGTTTTTCCCCCCTGCTTTTCTGTCTTTAGTCTGTGAAGCAGGTTTTGTGCAAAGAATGACATTGTGCTCCAGCCACAGCCAGCAGTGGACTCAGCTGCTCCAGTGCTAAGCTGCTAATATAGACAGTGCCGGAGCATTTCTGCTTTTGTGCTGTGAACTCCTCCTTGGAGCTGGGCTCCTGATTTGTCTCGTTAGCACTGATTTGTGCTTGGAGCGCAGTTGCTCTGTTGGTCAGTTACAGCAGCCAGATCTCCCTTTTTTCCCCAGCACAGGCGAAGCGGCAGTGACGACTGCCTCTCCCTGGTTTTTCCTTGGCAAGCTTCCCAGAGAGATGTGTACTTCATTGTCATCTGCTCTCTGCGGTCAGCAGCAATAGCGCAGCCCTTAGGATCCCAGCAGCGTGTCTGTATTTAACTCTGTAGCTGTTCAAGACCTGCTCTCGTACAGAACTACTCTATGTTATGATCAGGCTAAATACATGCAGCAGAAATGAGCACTTTAATTGTACATACAGCTAATTCCCCTTTAATTTGCTGCTCCATCTGCTTATGTGACTTCAAAACAAACCAACAAAAAAAAAAAAAAAAGGGAAAAAATCACCCCAACCACTTTCTTTTGGAAAAATAATATCACTTTCTGGGGAAGGCTTCCTCTGCGCAGCCGGTGTATCATGCTAGAGCTGTTAGTGAGTTCTAGGCAGAGGAGCAGTTGTCTGTCAAACTGCTTCAAAAGAAACCGCAAAACGAGCTGCTCGTAAATCCAGGAGCAGCACAAGAGCGGCAATGCGAGACCTGCAATATGTAACACGAGTCTCTCAGTCTAACCTCCCCTCCCCTATTTCCACCCCGGTGCTAAATATACTGCTGACATCCTTGCAAGAAAACGAATGCACCCATCTTGGACATGGGTGGGTTTGGGCGCTGTTAGTTGAGGATTAGTTTCACTTCAGTACATTTCCTAGATGATTTTTAAAAAAGAGAGGTCAAAATTCTTGTATTTGTGACTGTGGTGGTAAAGTTTGGCAAATATCAGATCATCTTAATCCGACGTTTATTTTTACATCTAGCGCTTCAATTATTAAAAATATTTTTAATAGAAATAAACCTCCCAACTTTCAATCCTGGTACATACCATGCTCTCCAGGAACTCCTGTTCTGGATTAAGAAAAGTAAAATTTGCACTTGAAGTTCATTAATAACTGTGGTGAGGTAAGAAGGTTATTTCAGACTGTTTCAGTCACCTGCAGCATTTGCATCGATAAGCCAGCAATGCTTTGCCAGCCGCTGTGCTGTATTTCATGTACAGGCAGATAACCCGAACCTCTTTCTGTCGCCAATCAATCAATAGTTTGAGCCTCTTTTTATCGCTTTTATCTCAGAATTTTCTAGTTATGCCATTGTTAAATGAAGCATATAGTGGGTTTTAAATACTGGATACAAGTTGCTTATGAAATCCAGTAGGTTTTGTTCATGTGGTTTATTTCAGTGTTTCACTAAATAGTTACGAGTGTCTCACAGATGAATAACACTTTTAATAGGTTGTGGGTTTTTTTGTAGGACTTAATGTGCTGCCCCAATGCACTTGGATTCCTAACATCTGAATCTGATGCAAATCCACCGGGGTAACAACTGGCACATGCCCCAGGGCAGACATGGTGGGTCATGGCTCATGTGTGGGAGCACCCACATCAGGCTGCTCCTCACTGTGCCCCCTTCTCTCCAGGGGCAGCGTCTCATGCGGCAGCGGAAGGACCACAGCGTCAGCTTTCCAGTGGAGCATCGCTCTCCCTGGCTTCTGTGGGGACAGTCGTCCCTCTCAGGGTCTCCCCAGAGGTTGTCACCTCTAAGGGGGTTGCCTGGTTGTGTACTGTCTGTGGCTGGGGTGTTGGGATCCCCACTTCAGAGTGAGAAGGTCGTGCTGCCCTGGAGATGCAGCATGGCTGTGGTGCAGATTAGGGGGAGGTGATTAGAAGTGTTGAGTCTTTTGTGCGTGAGACCAGACAGGCTCTATAAAGTTTGAGAATTGTTGCTTTTTGCCGATTTTTCCATTCGAGGCCCTACGGCGAGCTTACGGCTGGCTGACTCCAGAGTCACCTCGTGATTTTGAGCTGGAGTTTCTCCATCTACAAAATCAGGGGTAAGGATCAAAGCATTTTGAGATAGAGGGATGAAAAGAACCATGGCTGTTATGAGTGTGCTGCTTGCAGTTAATACCAGAAAGGGAGGTACTGCGCTCTTACAGTCGGAAAGAATCAAACGCTGTGAAACTAGTGGAATTGAAACAATAGCTTGGAGAATGCTGGTAAAATACCAGCATGCCATGGCTCAAGTTAGAAATATTGTATTTTTTGCCACATGTTAGGAACCACTAACCCCGGTGGCTACTGTAACTGATTAAGAATTGTATGGGAATCTGTTTGCAATATCTGTGATTTAAAAATATCTTGGAATGTGACGCTGGAAAAGAAAATACATTTCCTGAAATCTGCCTCAATATCATTTTGTCATTGTCTAATTTCTGTTTCTCTTCTGGGTTTTTTTGAGTTGTTTCTTTTTTGCTTGTGTTTATAAAATATCATTTTGTACACTGTTTCTCCATTTTCCTGAGGAACCGAAGTTTGTCAGAGGTCACATGCTGAAAATCGACTCTGTAGTTAAACATACTTTGAGAAATCATTTACCATTTCAGGTAGCAGAATCTATTTGTTTTCCTGCTTTCTGTAGAACAAAATATTAAGGAAATATGAAATGTTTTCCATGTGTTTCTTTCCTGTCTCTTCTAAATTTTCTTTATTTTGACCAGCTGAAAGAATCTGATGAAACGTGTTTTTTACAGTTCGTAGGTCTCACTTAACATGCATTAAGCCCTTAAACTTGGCCTGACTAAGCTGGAATGGATGCTTTAAAATAGGAGTTATCTTGTCTTTTTTGTAATAATAAATGCCATCATGGCCACTTTTCTTCATAAACAACTCAAACAGCTTTAACTCACTGATAGTAACATCTCTGCCCCGCGGACTTTAAAGCTCGACGAGAAGACTTTCCCAGGCCACAGAGGACAGGATATCAACAGTTCCATGTCCAATTTCTAGCTCTGACACAGATTTCTTCTGTGGCTTAGAATAAATCATTTCTTCCTCATATGTTTTAGCTTACTCACCAGCTATACAAAACCTCTGAGGTTTATCTGCTTGCAAAATGCTTCAAAACTGTGAGCCGAAAGTTTAAAAATTCTTTACAAAAAAAAATCAAACATTTCTGCGAGGCCTCAGCCTGCTTCTGTAGTTGTCAGTGAAAGTTTTACCATAGACTTAAATGGTCAGAGTTAGGTTTAGACTAAGTTCTGTTAAAATCCTGGCTGTAAAGAGCTTTGTAAATTTAAAATGTTGTTGCCAGCAATTGCTTTCATTTAAGTAAGTGACTTTATGTAGGTGTTTGAGTTAACAGGTTTTCTAGTCTCCCTGACACTTTGTTCAGATCAGAACTTGGTTCTCCAGAGCTGTACTGGGGAGCATTCAAGCAATTAATTAGCTGGCCCAGTTCTTTTCCTTCCATCCACCTAAACCCGTACCTTCCTTCATCTGTAAAGCCATATCAAAATAGCAGCTCTTGCCTGAAACGTCACCACATTTAACTGGTTTGGCCTGAAGGAGGCAAGGTCCAGTGTCCCTGGACCTCAAAAAGCACTGCCAGTATTTCCTTTGTTTAATAAGGGATTAATAAGGGAAACTTCAGAGCCCTTAAATGGGGTTTGGAAGTAGGAGCAAGAGCTGTTGAGATACCAGGCTGTAGGCTGTAAGCGACTTGGTAGCACCACTATCCCAGCTCAAGAGCGCCGTAAGGGTCCCATCAAGGTGTTCTGGTCAGTAAGCGAGGAACAGCATGGTGTACTAGCACTCGTGCCTGCCACTGAAAGTGATACTGCCACGTTGTCCCAGGACCTGTCAGGTTCAGTATCTACATATCTCCTGTGGACCAGTGGTCAGCTGATTATCTCCTCCTGCTAATTGATTCTGGATCTCCCATTGGCTTCCTAAGGTGTGTAGTAAGTACCTCATTGCTTTGGAAGGCTCAGGTGGGTAGCGTGTATGGCCAGAGGGTTGGCCTCAGCTATGCAGACAGCCCCCAGCTGCTTCCTCAGGGTCACTGTGCTCAACTTTTGTGTTTGTTACATTTCAGTGAGCTTACTCTGGCTCGTGCTTCAGTGTTCTGGTGTTGGCTGAAGCAGATAGGACCTGAATGATAACAGATAGCAGCAGCAGCCTCAGAGTGTGAGATGTCCTGCTGCCTTCCCAGCTGTCCTAATGGTCATGCAAATGTTCATGCAGGAATGACTTCAAAGTGGTGTTCTCTAGGCTGCACATCAGTGGGAATGGTTCCACCAGAGAGCAGGCTTGTCTGTCTACATCTGTCGAAGTCTGCAGCTGCAGGCTCTGGATAGTGAACTGGTGTGTGTCATCCTACAGCAAGCCAGTGGACATCTAAAGGCAAAAATAGGTATTCCAGCAAGGCAGAACTTTTCCCAGTGTCGGATTGAACCTAGTGGCTCTTCAACCTGGAAGCTACGCTGCCAGACAGTCTGTATACAGCAGTAATACTTAGCAGAAAATTATTGAGCAGGCAGATGGAGGCACAACAAATTCTTACAGTCCCAGGAAAACTTCCAAGTGCAGGATTCTGATCTGGGGACTTTTGTCCTCAGTGTCTGGAGAACAATTCCTCTAGTTGGACTTGGTTGCTTGAAAAGTTGTCTGGTTTTAATGAGGTTATTTTGTACATCAAAACTTTAAAACCTGAAATGATGTAAGGTGTTGGAATAAATGTGTGTGCAGAGTCTGGTCTTCGTGGCTTTACAGAATTACTCAGACTTCCTCTGTTTAAAAGAGGAACCACATTTCCCACGTCCTAAAAGCGACAGTCCTATAGTGAAAAGAACAACTGGGTAATCCTCAGCTTGACGACAGGGGTCAGTGAGAAGCAGAAATAACTGTTCCTTGAACACGGTGACCCAGTTGCACATGCAGGGGTTAAAGGGTTCACAGTTCTTTTAGAATTGGAGTTATATGAACTACTTTTCTTGGTTGGAACTGAACTAAAGAAATAGTCAAAAATATTTGAATGTTCCTGATGCTTTTGGTTCTGTGTCACTACTGACGAAGTATAAGTGATTACATGGTAACTAGATTAATGCGTGCCAGGTTTGTGGTGTGAGAATGCCTTGGCAAATTAGATTAATGACTGCATGGGACTCCCTCATACAGCTCCTGTTAGTCATATAAGCGTGCTTGGTGAAAGTGAGATGTGCCTGGAAGCTTGAGCAAACGCGGTCAGAACCAAGTGCTCGTCCTGTTAATCAAAAAGACTCCCAGATCGTGATCCATCTTTCCATGTACATTCACACATCCTGTTGTCTGATCCACGAAGCTGCAGTGACCAGTTGGGGCACTTGCAATCAGTTGTTCAAAGACACTTAAGGGAAATAGGTGTTTAGTGGAATTGCCAGAAGCTATGAACTTACATTGTACTTCTGACTTTGTGATGATTTTGTGAAAATCCAACCCAGGAGCAGGTCCACCAAAGAACGCATCTGGGAGGGAATGCACAGAACTCTGCATGTACTGAGCTAGACACTGCTAGAAGGTAGGAATTGTTTGGAAGGAAGCAAGGACTTGGCCTGCTTTGCCGTTCTCTGTGGCCAGGATGCGGTTAAGCCTCCTTCCTGACAGGGTCTTCAGCCCTG
>NW_010390274.1:82660-90514 GCF_000710305.1 Buceros rhinoceros silvestris | reverse complement strand
GTTCAGCCTCCTTCCTGACAGGGTCCTCAGCCATGGGCTGTTTCTGAGTGACACAGCTTGGTGCTCCACAGCTAACACAATCTTCTGTACTTACCCAATCTACAAACATCTCCCCAAAACTCTTTAGCCAATTTTAGGCCCTTCTTCAGCTCCTAGAAACATCTCCTTTTCAGCAGCTTCTCAAAGTGCTAATTCGCAGCCCACTGCTCCTTTTCTCACATTGTCTTTACTCCGCCTAAAATAAATCTATCCTTCCCTGACCCGACTTAACTGTTTTGTACTGGTTACAGAGACACCAGCCTCCCAAATCAGCGGGATTAACACTGATAGTGATCTCCTATTTAATTTCTTTGCTGATGAGAATTGGTCTCTCTAGCTGCTGTCTCACCAATCAGCATCGTTCCTTTTGCAGCACTGGTTATATTTTTTAGCTCTGCAGACTCTCCCCATTTCTAGCCTGGTGAAAGGTCCATATGATCAGCCGGTGTAACCGTTTCCACGGCACAGTCCACGAAATGTACATAACGAGAAGGGAAAACTTTAGTTTTGATTATGGTCATCTATGGTCACGTGCTGAAGCTCTGTAACTGGTTCTAGATGTTTTATTTAAAAGAATTTGGCTAAATCTTGAGCTATGAAAGAAAAATGATGGTAGGCTTGCGAAATAAGACCCACGGTATGATGGTAAATTGAGAGAATGAATCACGTTAGTTCCAGGAAGTTTAAAGTGGTCTTTTATTGTCCACAATATAAATGAAATGAAGAAGAGACAATATTTGGTTATTCTCATTAGTTAACAAGAAGGAAAGAAAGAAAAGTGGCCCTAAGCATTATGAGGGGAAAATTAGGATTATATATCAGGGAAGGCTTTATAAACATAAAGTCTCATAGCCAAGGAAACCAGCTGCCAAATGAACCTTTGGAATCGGCACCACTGAAGAAATGCAGGGCTCAGCTAGACGTCCATCTATCAAAAAAGGATAAAGAAACCAGTCCAGCCACAACGTAGGGATAATCCAAGAGAGGTCCTTGCCAGATTTTTTCCCCAAATAGTGTGGAATTTAGTTGGAACGGAAAAGAAAAGTACTTTGGCTTGCTACATCTTTCACTGGTATAATCTTAAAAGCACAAATTCTTCTGTCTTTTTGAAAAAATATTGGTAGTAACTTTTAAAAAATTTTATTTATTGTAATTGGAGTGTGTAGGCTTTGCTGTAACTTCAGACAACTGATCCTAGCTTAGTATGTTGTTATGTTTGCTTGAAGTTAAAAAAATATATAGAATAAAAAAAAAATAGCACTTAGAATGAGAAATTATTTCACAATAATGTCTTTTCATACCAATTTTCTGGACGTGGTCAGATCACTCATACCAAGCCTGAGGAAAGACTGTCAGGAAGATATTTACTTTTTGCATGCTTAATTAGCGGTATGAAGGGTGGTGAGACTGGAGGGTTCGGATGGTTTTATCGGCATGGTTAGCTTTTTACCTCTGTCACGTCTTCAAGCACAAGCCTAGAGGGATATTTCTCATTCCTTACTTCTGAGTTACTGTTCAGATGGGTGATGATGACCTAGTTCTAGTGGGTAGGTAGGTAACGCGTGAACAGAACAGTGTTCGAGGCTGCATCGAGCTCAGACTGTTGGTCCACAAGATCTGGGGTTCAGGTTTTTAAGGTTGTTTAGGCCTTTAACATTCAATTAGTTGCCTACTGCAATTTTGAGGAGTCGGAAAGCACTCACCTTGAGCTGAAGTAAGTGAAGTTAAGGTACCAAAATGTATGCTTAGCTTTCTGTAAAGAGCTCACCTAGAACACTGAACACCTATAAATCACAATTTTTCCCTGATTCACCTCTTTTCAGTGCAGCCCCAGTAACGCTCTGCTTTCCCCGTTGTTTATACCAGCACATGCTGTAAAAGAGGAGGTCGGTGACTGTTAGCTTTCAAGTGCACCGCTGCAAGCGTTGTCTCCCAGCAATGTCTTCCACAGCATCAGTCGCATCAGAGATAGCAGGCTAGCACAGACGTGAAGCAGATAACACAGCCTGAAAGAGGCTCTTTCAGAAATAGAACGAGCCTTGAATAACAAACGAATTTCAGGCTAATTGAGTACTGATTTGCTGCAGAATTGTACTGTAGAATTTAATTATTTGCAAGCACAGCGCTGTCCGCACCTTGCATTCCCTAATTTATGCTGTAAAAATTAGTACAAGTTTCTAAGAAATGCTGTGGAGAAGATCAAGGCTCATTCTTTGCAAAAGTCAGTCTGCCACATTGTCACTCTGCCTTCTGAAAATGTGTCACGTGGTGGAAGGGAAGTACGAACATCTGCTATCTGATGTATACAGCTGAAAAGGGAAAACACAGGGTGAAATCATCAAGCCACATTAGCCAAAGTGAACAGATAAGCAAGGGTACAACACTGGAACTGTAAACAATCAAGCAGAGATTACACCTCCGCGTGGAACTGTGCGTGCTTTGTAGATGTGAAAATTAAAATGTTGATGGGAGAAAATAAAAAGAATCCAGAACAGTTTATCACAGAAGATGTTCAAACTGCTGTGTGGGTGAGGCAATAACCGTTTTCTGTACAAAAAAATGCTGGTTTGTGTGTCTTTTGAAACCTGGTCTGCAAATGACCCAACTTAAAAGCAAGGAAATTAATTGTCCCAGGACTCCAATTTGGCTCATGTACAGAAGGACATCCTGTGCCCTCGCCACAGCTCTGATGGTGTCACCGACTGTGTGCCACAGGTCTCGCTGCTGCCCCACCAGCCTGGCTTGGCATCCAGCACGCCCTTCTCAGCCACCACAGGAAACGGGCCATGCCTGTGCTGCTCGTGGCCTCTAGCTTCCCTTCCGAACATTTCTGTGAAACCACACACGCTCAAGTTTGTAAATATGGACATCAGATAACATGCAAGAAAGCTCCACCATCGGAAGATCTTGCCTTTGAATGTGGCACACTAGTTTCCTCGTTCCTTGCCCCTCCACCAAGAGAGAGAACCCACGAAGATAGGAAGAGTGGACCATTTCCTCTCGCAGAGACTCACTGCTGCTGTCAGTAGCTCGCATTTACCCAGATTTTGCTCTTTCAGTGCTGACGCACTTTCAGCTGCACAAAATGCGAGACTTATGTCTACATTTTAATTTGCTTAAATAAGACAATTTGGTAGAGGAAACACTCAAATCAGGTTAGCACGAAACAGTAACTTTCATAGATGACCCCTCAGGCAGTGCTGCTGACTGCTGAGCTAGCTCTTAGTAAGAATGTGCACGTCGTGCTGATTTTACTTGCCACTTCTCTAGCATTGGGCTTGTTTGGAATAATTAATTTTTTCTTGCATATACAGGTTATATATCTGACAACAAGAAATTGGAGGAATTTTCTGAAGCTGATGGAATTCTCACAAGACTTCCATTGAGGAGGAAGAGAGAAAAACCTAGCTGAAAGAAGCTTTGAATGAACGTTAGAAAAAAGGTCCGAACACATTTGACAATCCCCTCAAAGTACTCAGATTTTGCCTGTGGTGAGCACACTTCGTTACCCTTGTCACGCCACTTCACAACTTCTTGTTAACTTTTTATATTTTACCCACTCATCTAGTTCAGTGGATTTTATTCCCTGGTTTTCAGCCGCTACCCTTTCGCAGTTTTCACTCTTGCATGCAGACACCATCCGGCTTTACCTCCGGGGTTTCCTAGATGAGGGACAATCTAGTTAGCCTTGTGAAATCCAAACCCCAGGCAAAACAAAAGCTGTGCAGAGCTTTCTTACTTCTGTGTGAGGGGCGTCTGCGTTACCCATAGCAAATAACAGAACAGAGATCACATCTTGAGCCGTAAGACGTCTTCTCAACCAACCTAGTCTTTTCCCAACTTTTCCTTTCAATTTACTGGAGTTACTACAAGTCTGTTCTGGTCAAGAGAAAGTTTGACCAGTGTGTGTAATTACAGAGCTTCAGAGTAGAACATCATGTAAGAAACTGTCTATAAAAATGCTTGGAATAAAGTAGATTGAGAACAGATTTACTAAAGAAATTAGAAAGTTGTTCCAGTGTTCTTTTCTGTTCTAAATAACATAGCACAAATAAATCTCTGAGGCAAGATTCTGGACAAAGACATTCCTTTGAAAAGAGACCACAAGATTCCTGCTCTTCTTAATGGAGAAAACAGAAGGAATTGGTCTCAGTCTGGGACTCTCAAATTGCCGATCCTTTTGAACAATGTGGACGAGTACAGAATATTGTTCAGTGTGTTCATCCCTGAGCAGAAATAAACCAAATTTCTGTTGTGCTCTGTCTGTCTCATAGGAGCTGAAAAAACCCCAACGGATCCCTCCCTTTCTTTTTTATGTTTGCTAGTTTCCAAAGTTTGTAAAGGAATTTATTTGGGCAAGGCATTTCAAGCTGTATATCTGATTTTCCCTGAGAAATAATGATCTAGTTGCACAGTTCAGTGGTTTGGAGCCAGATACTCTGCTCTTTCAGGCTTTGAGAATCTAAAGTCAGTAGGCAACTGCACATCTACATAGGTGTGATTCCCTAGTGCTGGCCTCAGAGAGAGGACTGAGGTAAGTTCTCCACAACAACGCAGCCAGCCTAGCTTCTGAAGACTTGATTTTTGTTTTTCATCATTTGTTGTATTTTGCTGTCTCTCCTGACTTTACAGTTACTCCTGCGTGTCGCCGCACAAAGAACGCGTATCACAGTCCTGCTCTGACTGCATAGGCTCAGTGATAGGAAGATGATGAGTGAATTTTCTGCTGTTGTACACCGTGGAAAGGTAAAAGTACCATCAGCCACTTCCTCTGCTTGGCAGTCAGAGGGTTGGAAAGGAGGGTGTGTGTAACGATAGTCGAGGACCAGTGGTAGAGGTGGTAACTTTCAACATTGCTAAATGCCCTGTGAAAAGCAGTTTATTGCTGCCTGCTCTCAATATGACTGAGGTCATAGGACATGTAGATGATAAGAGATGGTCATGTTAGAAGTAAGTGAGATATCAGATGTGCTATCTTTGCTTTAGAGTGTCCCCAGTGAAAACCACAAGTTGACTTTGGTTTACTGAGCGTGCCCTGATGACATTGGTAGGTTTACATCTTGACATGATCAGAAGAGTAGAAGCAGACTGGCTAATGTTAGCAGGAAGTGGTGTCTGATATTAATTAGAATTTTGCAGTCTAGAACTGGGGTTTTGTGTCTCTGAGCTTTCTTCTAGAATGGTGGCCTTTTCAGTCAACACTCTACAGAGGAAGTCTTGTTGGTGGAAGGTGTTGTGTCGCTTAACAAGCAAGCTCAGTCAGTTATCAGCAGTCTTAGAAGGGTGGCTTCTGAAGGACGTGAGATGTAAATCAGCAGTCTCCAGTTTTAATCACGGTGGATACACAGGTTCTTTTTGACTCCTAATGAAGAAGTTTGGAGCTGGAGACCGCAACATTTGAATCAATTTTGACTTTCATTTTGCACATTTCCAAGGTGTCTAAGATGTGGCTAATAATAATAGCAGGTGTTTTCTGTTTCTCTCAGCATGTGGCATGAAAGTAGCGTGGTCACGCAGCTATGCATTATTTACATGGTGTCAACATGTCAGCAAGTGGGATGGCAGAGAGCCAGATTAAATCACTTCTGATTTTAAATACAGGACACTGAATAATAACTCTGTGTCACACTTGAGGACCGAGGAATGTTGCAAATCAGCAGCAGCTTGATGTCTCAGTCTCATTTGAATGGCACTAGGCCCCGAATTATGAAGGAATCAAAATCAAGAGTCAGTGAAACTGTACAGAGTTGGCTTTCCCCCTGTCCTGCCCCTCCTGAAGCAGAAGGTTGTATCCGGTAAAGAGACACTCTTGGATAGCTTAAAGATGCATAGGGCTCTGCCCTCGTGCGTTACTGTCTGCTCCTGAGAATGGGCAACCACTCCATGGTGCATGTGTTTGTCTTTTATTGTTGTTGTCTCTGTAAGCGGTAAATCTGTTCGTACGATTGCTTTTGTTTGTTATTTTTTTGCAGAAGCTATTGCAGCAGGTCTACAGTCTGAAATGGTCAGTATATTTGTAAGCAACGATCACATCAGTTAGAACGGGCGCTTTGAGGATTTGGGGTCTCCCAAGAAACTCTAGGAGTGCTGTCCTCGGCTGTTGCTGCTTCTGCACCAGCTCTGATTGCTGGATCACCCCGAGAGCTGGTTCACCTTGCCAGCTGGGAGAAAACTAACTCAGCAAAATGAAAACATGGATAGTTTTCTGTTGGTTTAGTAATGCAGTTGGCCTCCCCGAGGAGCCCTGTGAAAATCAGAGAAAGTGGAAGGGAAGGAATGGGCCTGCCTGCCAGGGAAGGGAGAAGGCAGGGAGAAGTAGAGGGAGCGCTGTTAGATGAATTCAGCCATGCTGTGAAACCTCTCCCTAGAATGGTTAACTCACAGGGAGGGAGCTGTTGGAAGGTTAAAAGAAGTATCCAGAATACTGGGATTCATTTTACCTTGTCACCGTAATACCCTTTTTATGAAACTAGAGCTATGCATGCTCATAAAAACCTTTGCTTTTTTTATTTTAAAGGATAATGCAACCATTGGAGTCTGTGCATAGTTCTTTCAAGTTAAATGCTTAGTTCAACATTCCACTTCTATTTCCTGGTAGAAAATGTTTTATATGAAAGCAACTTTAACCTTTCAGAAGGGTTCATTTACTGTTACGTTTGGTATCAGCTTTCCGAAAAAATTCAGTCTGCATTTGGTGTATTATAGGTTCTGGTTTTAATATTGGTTTAGGGGAGGAAAAAAAAAGTTATATACCATAAGTCAGAAATAAAATACTGTGCCAGAATTCTCTCTATACATGAATTCACCCTGTGAGCCAGTGGTTTAAAATAAGTTTGATCACTTAAAGCCAAGACTTGGGCTCAATCTATCCATGAACCAGCTGGTAACAAATAACACATTCAACTCTCGGTCACAGGAAACTGTTAGGTTGCCTTTTTATAGACAGCTACAGCCCTCCAGCTCCTGGAGCACAAGGGAATATCATATGGACTCGGAAAGTGTTGAACACCTACCATATGCACATAAAGAAGGGTAATAAAGATGAAAGGCCTGAACTGAGCTTTAATTCCTATTTTTCTGCTTTTGATTTATCAGCTGCTTCTGCATTGCCGCAATTTTCTTTGGCCTAAAATTAGCTAGAAGATGTTTGAATTGCTTAGTTTGATTGAATCAGCCGAACTCAGGCTTCCCTCTCTCTCTGCGTAACAGATAATGAACGTAAAGCTTTAAAGTCTTTCTTTTCAGCTTTTTTTTTGTGCACTCATTTCCAAAGCGCTAACTGTGGTAACAACCCACCGCAGTGGCAGTTCCTGGCCACGTGTCACTGTTGAGGAGGTGCTGCTGTCACGGTGAGATGGGCACTGAACTGGTAGAGTTGTATCACGGTGACTTCCAACTAGAGCTAGGGCTGCCTTGGTTGGGTGCAGGGCCATTAAAAACACGGTTGAGCTGCTTCTGGGACCGTAACAGCTTCTCTGCGTGATGCTGCAGTGTGCGGTGGGACTGTCTCAGCTGTCAGGTTTGCTCTGCTTCTCTGCACTGTGGTCCATTGCCACGTGTGGGTGTATTCTGGGAACACAGGACTTCTGCCATCAATAAGCACCTCTTACAGAAAAAAGGGTCTTCAGCCAGTCCTGGCCACGAGCGAGACAATAAAGGCTAATCCTTTGTGCTGCAGAGCCTCAGCTTCTAATAAAGCACTCAGAACTTGTAAGGGTAAAGCTTCAAAGTAAGTACAGGTTTACAGAGGGAGGGCAGATAAGAGGGTTGTAGCCCACCCATCAAGACCACCTGGTCTTAATATATGGTAGCAGT
>NW_010390274.1:63656-82536 GCF_000710305.1 Buceros rhinoceros silvestris | reverse complement strand
CTCTTTCCGTATCCTAACTCTGTTCCGGGGAGTGAGATTTCCAAGAATTCTGCTGGCAATGTACTTGTCAAAGTTGGGTGCGCTACAGAGGCTAAATCTGTCAGTCATACGTAATAGTTTTATCACCCCTTGCACTCTGACAGCTAAATCTGACGGTGATGACGAAGCACAACCGTAGTAAAATAACATTTACGATATTTAATACCACTAATAATTTCTGATGATGAATGCATGTCCAGTGCTTTGAAGATGGAAAGGTCTGCAAAAATGTGAGCTATTGTTTTATCTGGAACATGTTGGTGGCATCCCATTGAGCATTCACGTTTCTTACTCCTCTTCTGTGCGTGTGCAAATTCTCACGAATTTTTAGCAGTGAGTGCATATGGGAATGATTTAATTTCAGAAGAAGGCTTCCATTCTGTCATGAAAACAGGCCGCATGGAAATTAAGAAAAGATCCATAGGGAAGTATCAGTCATTGTTTGAAAGCATTGTGGCCTATGGAGCTGGAAATGAGAACGTGGATTTGCCTCCAAATTTTGTAAGCTTCTGGAAACCCAAATGATGAGAAACAAACACAAAAAGTAGTGGTTGCTTAGAAAAAATTCTTAGAGTCCTGTTGCTTTTTCGATGAACAGACCTGGCAAGAAGGATATTTATTCTCTTGAACACCATTGTTTAAGAAGGTAGACGTGAGTCCTGAGTTATCAGGAGCCTGCTTCTGTGCCAGAGGAGTTAGCAGTGTCCTCTGCAAAGCATCAGTGCTTCCCTGCAGTCCCAGAGAGGGACGGTGCTTCATGATGTATTTTTTTCCAAGGAATAGTTTTGAAAGATGCATCCCATTACCCTTCCAGTGCAAGAAACCAGCGGTCCCCTCTGTTTTCTGAGCCAAGACCTCCTTCCACCCACACTGCAAACTGTGACCTGCCTTCCTGTGACAGGGTGCTCCGTTCCATCCCTCGCCGTCTGCGCTCGTCAGGAGCCCTCTTTTGCCATCCAGTTCGGTTTGTATTGTTTCAAATCCTCAATTTGAAGCATAGCACCAGTGTTATTTTTGGACCGACAGAGTACCAGTGCATTGTAGAAGATCAATGGGGAGATTTTGGCAGTGGAGTAGGGAGCGACGGGGGCTTGTGGTGCTGCCCTTCGCACTTGGTGCCGAGGCGGGAGCTGAGGCTTGTGCCAGAGGGCAGGACCGTGCTCTGCTTTCTGTCGGGAACAAGCAGTTTGCAGCTGAAGGCGGCGGAGATGGAGTTTTCATGCACCTCTTGAACACCGTGAAAGTGTCTAACTGCTCTTTCATTTTGAAACTGAAAAGGAAGCACATCAGCTTGTGGTTCTGCTGCTAAAAATCATTTGTTTCAATGGCAATTCTTCTTTGAGTCCTGATGAGCATTCGATTTTGCTGATTGTGAATTTGAAGCATTTGCAGACTCGAGAAAATTTCAGCAGCTTCTATCTGACATCAGTTTTAATACCTTTCTGCACGACTATGGGCTAAGTACTTCTCCATGAAAAGCCGAATAATGCTTCTTGTGTACAGCTATATAGCAATTTTTCAAAGGCAGTTATTTGGAGGTTAATGGTAATAGCATTTAACCGCGTTATCTACTTGGCCTGCTTACAGCTGCCTGGTGGCAGTGACTGAACACACAGCTGCATAAAATGAGTGATAGGCGTCATCGTACATCGTAACCTTGCTGAAAATAATATTGCCTCTGAAAATCAGATAGTCTCTCAGAAGCCTCGTCTTAGTACTAAGTTTTTTTTACTCTGACCATCTGTATGTCTTGAACTCTGTCTGTTGGTTGAGAAGTAGATTTTGTTGCAGCAACCTCGTCCTGCCATTGCCTTACCTAGTATGTTAAGTATTGTATAAATACTTATGCATGGGTGTTGTCCATGGATAATATCCATCTGCAACATCGAGAATACAACTGAAAGACTATAAATCAGGAAGGCATATGATGTTTGGCAGTGTCGATTTAAGCACCAGCCAGAAGCAAGGGCAGTGCTGATGAATGAGGTGAGTATTTAAGTTTAATTCTTTGTTAGGATAAAACAGAAGCATTTGAGTCTGAATCACTTCACTAAGAAATGATGCTCCTGACTCTCCTAGGCTTTGCACAAGCTGATGTATACTACAAGCTGGATACAAGACCTTTCTGTTGTTAGGAAATCCCAGTCTTTATGTTGGGAGTTTTTTTTTTCTTTCCCACCTTTGGCAGTGTGTCTTCTATAATTCCACACTCAGCTGGGAATAGTATTTGCAACCGTTGTTATCCAAACAAAAATACCTACTCTCCTAGATTGGTCCTAACCTGACTTCATCGTACCTCAGCTCCTGCCTTCAGCTTAAGGTCTTGCAGGACAGTGAAAGAGTTTGACTGAAGGAACCTGTTGTTTGTAATACAGCTACGAAGGGGAGTGTTTCATGCTGACTTGCAAGAAGAGAAGATTTGTTCTGCACTTAGGAGATGTTACTTTTATGCATATTTTTTAAAATTGAAGGGAAATAAGCAGCCTTCTACCCGGTTTCCCCTGAAACAAAGGAATTTGACAGCTGTGAATGGACCAGGCCGAAGCCATTTTGGAGATGGATGTTTAAGCTGTACAGCATGGATGGGATTGTTTAATAAGTATTCTCTCTTTTTCTTTCATTGCATGAGGTTTTGTTTTTCTTGGATCACACGGATTCTTGTAAAAACGTAACGAGCTACTACTCTGAATATGCCAAATAAGAAACAGATGGATCCCTTTAAAGACCACTCTATCGGTAGTATTAATGGGCTCTCATGTTTAGGGACCAGGCACCTCCCTTTCCTCATGCCAGCCTTCTTGGCCCGAACAAAGACTCTTCTAGCAATGACTTGCATGTGGCGAAGGAGAAAAAGGGGGTTTGGGAAGCTACGACATAAAGCACAATATTTTTTCTCTTTTCGTGATGTATTTTTAACGTGATATACCCTTGGCTATTACGCACGGGTTTTTTTCTGGTGGACTGATTTAAACACAGGGCTTGATCCTGATGTCAATGTCTCTTCCACAGTTGAACTGGTGTAACTCCGTCACCTCAGTGCAGTTGCTCAGACTCAAGTATGATGCTCCCTGATTAATACTGTGTAGGGCTATATTCATGTGACTAAGCAAGAGCCTCTTCTCTTGCCTCGTGACACCTTTCTCAATAAACAAACCTCTACTTCTTTGTGAATACATGAACAACAGCTTCATATAACACGTAACACATGTATTTCTGTGCTATATCAAATGATGCACTTCAGAAAAATCAAATAGTAAAGCTGAGATGTTCCTTTACCACTGTTATTTTCTTTTACTTGGGACTTATCCAGACTTGGGTGGATGGGACGTACAGTACTTGTTTGTTGATGAAACGATAACTTAACCTAGATAAAGCACATACATACTGTTATTGTAGTAAAAGAATCAAGGCTCACCTTTAAAAGGGAAATATAAGAGAATAAACATCCTTTTGTAGCGACCCATTTATTTTTTTTAAACTTGTGCCAGGCTCAGGTATCTGCCTTCCAAAATAGAATTTTTGCAAGAGTTTGCAAGTTCTGTAATACCTTTTCCCAGTATCTGTTGAGCGAGCCAAAGGTCTGTGGTCAAGTGGGCATCTCAGTTACAACTCTTTATTGAGTGTCTAGTGCATTAGGCTTTCAGTCTCACAGACCTTTCTCTTCCTGAGCAAAGATGTTGAGCATTTAATTTTCAACTTCATCGTGGTTCCAAGGAAAACACCAAAAAATGAATCTGGTCTTCAACGGGTGATGTCCGTGAGTCTTGGATGTTCCATGATGTTTTGGTTTAAACTATTCAAAGCAGTCAGGAAGATTTATTTGTTTTTTTATTTTTAATTTGATTTTAAAATAATTTGAAAACATAAGGAAGAACCTGAACCTTACATTTTTAAATTTTAACTCTATTTCCCTTAGAGTGCTGTTTTTTTCAGTGGTTGTTAAAGTCTTTTTAGGATGGCCTGGTTAGATTTTCTCGCCTTTTTACGCATCTCACCTTGAGTGCATTTTAGAATGATTTTTAAGTAAATATTTGATGCATCCAGTCTTGTTCTGTAGATGTTACTGCCACTCCTCTCAAATTGTGTGTTGTAAACAAGGTTGAGATAAGAATGGAGGTAGATGTGAGTGCCACTCCCCACAGTACTGAGGATAATTATGCCGAATTGCTGGCCTGGGATGCTCCCACTCAGTGATATTTCATCAGTGCATCTGGTTTATTGTAGAATTTCAATGTTAAAATGAGTATGTTCCCTCGCTACCTTGTCACCTGTCAGAGGACTCCACCCTTCTTAGAGAGGAGAGATTAGGTTAGGGAGTGAGAACTGGTGTGAAAATAAGTCATATTTTGTCCAGAAAGTAGCTGTGCTCAGAATCAGTCCAATGGGAGGCTACAGGAACCTCATGCCACTATCTGTGCTACAATAACAACCATTACAGCCTGCTCCAGGCCTTGTGCATCTCCATCTCCAGCATCCCTGGGGTCCTCCGAGGTAGCTCCCTGTAGGAGAAATAACGTTTCCTTCCTTTACACCTGGAGCGATTCTAGGAAGCCCAGCAACTGCGTCGATGCTCAGCTATGATAATGGTGGGCTCGATATGCCCCAGAATGAAGGTGTGGTGTCACTATGGTGGAGAGAGCAGAAGTATTTGGCACATCTTGAAGAGAAGAGTGCACGTGAAAAATTGCCTGAGCGGTTTGTACTTGGAATTCTCTTTCCATAGCACCAAGTGTTCTGTTAGCGCAATCATTTGCATTTAGAAATCTTCCTAGAAACATTCAAAACAGTTTGTCTTTACAGCAGATGAAGATTGCTTAAAAAACTGAGCTCCTGCCTGGTGGGATGTTTGAGGTTTCAGAATATATGTAGTTTATTTTTATCTCGAATTAGAACAGAGAGTCAAAAGTGTTTGCAGAAAAAAATCTGAAATGTTTCTTTTTGCTGCTATCAGATCAAATGTAAGAGAACAAAAATCCTTTCCTTTCAGAGAAGAAATGCTGGATGTTTGATGATGACAATATTAACGACCTTTAAAAATACATTATAAATCCAGGGCAATGTCAACATTGGCATTAGTGATGGATAAGGTTTTTTTTAAAATAGTATTTAAAGCAGCTTACTCATGAAATGCAATCTTTTGGATGTTTAGAAACGTCTTATTATGCTTAAAGCTTATAGTTATGATACTTAGAGCTTATAGTTATCATCCTTAGAGCTGATCTGTTGCTTATTTAGCTGGAACTGAAAAGTCTTGCAATCCATCGTACATCGTGTTTCCTGGGAAGGGAGAAAGGCTGGCAAAAAGCAGCATTGCTAATAACTTTGTTCTTGTGAGGAGGCACCAATAATGTTCAGGTAAACATCCAAAGCATCTTCTTCATCAGGCGGCTTCTTCATCACAGTGGTGTTATATACCAATACATTCCACTGTCAATTGAAGCAAAAAAAAAAAAAAAATCCTGGTTTAGTGTCTCTGGTGAACAATGCTGGTACATTTTTTTGCAAAGAACAATGCTGGCCGTCCTTATCCATGGGGTAGTCATTAGGAGTTTAGATTAGCATTGTTCTGCAACAGAGTTTTCCAGCCAAAACCCGACAACTTTCCCCTCAGTCTCCCTCTGTGCAAACTATGCTAAACTCTGTCAGGCACAATGAATCGTTTAGGGAGCGCGCTTTTGTTCTTCAGTTGTGTCCGTACAATGAGGGGCAATCTGCAAAGTGGTGAGCATCCTCGTCCCCCCACTAAGTTCAAGAAGCACCAGAGCTTAATTAGCCTTTGATATCTCTTTCTAAGAACTTTCCATTCAGAATTATCAAGATGACCTTATCAAAGCACCTTCTTTCAGCAGTGAGGGAGTGTGTGTATTTTAATCAAAAGATGCCATGCCACACTGGTTTGCAAAAGGCCAGGTGATTCCATGGCTCTGAGATATCTGCTGTATATCAGGACTTAGGTACAGTTTGATGGACGTTCTTGCTATTGTTTTTATTTTGGTATTAAAAGGAAGACATAGGTCCCTCTCCCAAACTGAAGAGGCTTGGTACTGCAGCAAGGGCTCGGTGCTGAGACGTGTCTGAAACTTCGCAGGGCCTGGTGGAAGAAGTGTTCTTTTATGAGTTTGGGGCTGAATAGTGTTGAGTGATTGTCTCTGCAGCCCAATTTTCTGTTTCCAAGGTCAACAGAAGAGGAAGAGCAGGAAGACACAAGACTAACCTCTTCTGTGGATTTTGCAGTGCCTGAGGATTGAGGCATCCCTGCTTTCAGCCTGTGTTACAGAGGAACTAACTGTCGTTAACAGGAGTAGGCTTCGGAATTACAGGATACTTCTCACCAGTTCTGTAATGCTTATGTGTCTCTCCAGGTCTGCAGAAAATGAATCTCCTTGCCAGAAAATGAAGGTCTCTGCCACTGGTGGATAAAAACGAGGTATGGATCTGTTACACTCTGAATTTTTAATTGTGTCAAGTGAAGATGAATAGGGAAGATATAAAGAAAATCTAGCTAGCAAAGTTTGCTTCTGTGTTTCAAGGCTGGAATAATTACCGAGAATGCTGCAAGGTGTGCATGGCAGCCCACTCTGTGTCTGCTAGGCTGGTGAGCACTGTGCTCATGGCATTGACTGTGCAGTTGCCACTCAGAAGAAGTGGCAATTCCTCACTTCTGTCTCTGGGCAAAACTTGATATCATGAGGTCAAGGGTTGGAGCCTGTTGAGGAGTATGGAAAGCTGCAAAAGAGAGTTGCCCAAGCTGTGTCTGCAAAGCAGCGATGTGTGAAGGCCAGGAGCAGCCTGTCTGGCTTATCCCATCTGCTTCATGGGAGCTGAAAGCAGGCACGTCTCCGCTCCCTCTGTTGTAGACCAGGTGAGGTTTTCTATTAACAGGAGACTGTTTTTCTCTGTCGATGTGTGAGCCATTGCAAAACAGTTCTGCTGTTTCTATATCCTTCGGTGATGGCAGGCAGGGTAGAATGCGTGATGTCTGAGCTTCAGCAAGTTGTTTGTAGCTATGGAAACACGCACAGAAGAGACATCCCTTCTAGCTGCCCTTGTAGACATCACAGAAATGAATGGACTGTGTCTTTCTCCTTGACCACCTTGCCTGCTCTTCTCTTTTCTATATCCCTGGTGCAGCTACAACCTGTAGGATTATGGTGGGTTGTGCATTTGGCTGGCAAAAATCAGGATGTTGATTGTGGCAATTACTATAGCACTCTATTTCGTCCTCAGGATTTTTGACATGTGTTGACATCACATAGTGGCATTGGCTGAAGCCTGGGAATGGTAGATGTCAGAGATCACCTCTTGGTGACGTGTCCTGCCAGCATCCCTGGCATCACTTCTTGCCTTTAAACCTCTAGTCTGGCTAAAGGCTGTGCCACAGTGGATGCCTTCGAAGGATGTGTTCTAGCAGGTGAAGAATACAATTGTCCTAGCATACCTCAGAGATTCAAGTCCTGATCCCTTTCTGACATACAGTCCTCGCTAGTATTTTTAAGGCTTGGGAAGGTCTACAAGTAAGAAAAATACTTTTTTCTCTTCATTTGGAAAGCTTCAGCGTAAGGCTCAGGGCTTGGACTGTTATCCTGGACTCACAGCAGTGCCCCACACTTAAGACTGAGGGCTACAAGGAGATGCCAGAATTTTGGTGTAGGCCAAATGATGGTGCTGGCCATGACCTTGTTACAAACAGTTTCAAAGGTAACCAAGAGGGAGTAGAAGGTGTAGCTATGATTACCTAAAGTTGTTGATGACAGGAAGATGGGAAATGGGGACGTGAAAGAGAGAGGCACTGGGCACTTACCTCTACGGTTTTTGATGGCATTCAGGCGACGCTGCTGCAATGATATACTTGCCATCTTGTGTAAGGCTGGAAAGCTCGCTCTTCTTCATGGAGTTAAGGGGGCTCATTTCTGCTGAAATCCTGCAGAGATGGAAAATGATGGCTGCCTTCCCTCCTGCTGAGAAAGGCTCACAAACCCTGATAACTGATCTTGCAGTACTCACTTCAGTGCCAGTGTCTTACTCATGTGTCCTCTGTTGGCAGGCCCAGACGATTATTTGAGCTGGAAAGTTAAAGCAGCATGCATGAGGTGTCTGTTTTTGCAGTTAGAACCTGGGCTTGGCTTGTTGCAATGTTAAATTATGAGTATTAGTAATCTTTTGAATCAGCTAAACTGAAAACTTAACCAGCTAAGATCCGGGAGTGAAAGACCAAGCACCATCGAGGTTTCACTCTGGTGCTGCATGGAGCAGGAGAAACAGGGAGTTTGTGAAGTGTTGTTAGGCTGGTTGCAGGGTTGAGGGGGAAGTCACAAGTATTTATGGAGCATCACTAGGCTTGAGTAGCTTCCGTGACTAAAAGAGGATATTAAATAAGAGTGATATACACAACCCTGGAAATACGTCCCCTGCCTGGAGAGATTGCTCTGACTCATCTAGATTGTAGCGAATGCCCTTGTCTGCCTTTGAATCTGGGTTGCACTGGATCTCTCTAGTGTTACTGAAGTCCTGGATATCAGGACCCATGGCCCTCCCCGCCCTGGCCATCTATCCTATTTCTGTCTGAAAACTCTATCTGGCCCTGGATATCTTCCACGCCATCCTGCTCCCTGCAGGTGCCCATAAATTGAGAGATCTATACGACCATGTTCCTGGACTACGCACGACCAAGCTCCAAATCCTTTAAGGCTTGGCATTGTTTTGGCTTGCTGTCTCGCATATAAGCTTTGCTGCCTGCGGTTTGGTCTGTTAATGGTCCGGGATCTTGATGGACCACATGGTATATACTGCACATGAATGGCCCATATAGCCATGCTGCTCTCTTCCAAGTCCTTGACCTAAAGGAAAAGATGGTTCCTCCTTTTCCTTTCTATGAGTGAGATAGATCAGACTTTGTACACTACAGCTGTGGCCTTACGGTAGTCACAGAGATGAAGGCATAAATGTGGCCAGAAATAGATTAAAGACTGGAAGAGTGCCATAAAAGTTGTTGTTGGCAGTTTTGCGGGAGAGTCTCGCTCTGTAGGTAGCTGAAGGTGGTAGCAGCAGTATCCAGTGAAAGCCAGCATGTCTTTCTCCGCATGGAAGAGTAGGACAGGGGCCTTGCTCTTCCTTACAAAGGAAGTGGGACATCCAGAAACACCACTTCCAAATTTTTTATGACTGGAGAAGGAGAAGGCAGGCCTCCAGCTGGGTGCAAAGGCAATTCAGGGCACAGTGAAGTACACAGATGGTCACAAGTTTTTCCAGAAGAAATGGGTGTTCTGAGTTCATCGGAGATTTATACCGAGTTGTGTCTGAGCTGCCAGAGCCAATCTTTGGTCTGTGTTATGGATCAGTGACCACTTTTAGGTGATTTTACTCAGGTTTCTATCATTTTATGAATCAGCCAGTATGATGTTACCTACGTATGAACATTTCCCTTGCACAAATCTTTTCAGCAGCTCATGAGCTTGGCAGTCCTGGCAGAGGTAAATGTGTGATGTCAAAAAGGCACAGCTTTATTATGCTCTGTTAAAATGGGAAGGGATTTTTTTTTCAGCCAATTAGTACTGAAATAAAAAAGCAAAACCCATGTCTTCCTCAAACACAGCACAGCATGTACTTCTTATTAAGGACAATGTGTGTGCTGAGTGTCACATTTCAAACTTCAGCTGGTTTTGCTGTTGCCCTATTCAAAACCAAGCATGGTTAGAATTTCATTACAATGGGAAAAGTGTGTGTGCGTGTATTTGTTTCCCACTGTTCCATAGCACAAAAGCTGTTGGGAGTTTACTCCCATTTTAGCAAGATGTACTGGTGGTGTGGTTTGTTTTGTTTTTACCCTAAAGCATAAAAAAAAAAAATCAGCTTCAAAAGCAGATAAATGTGTGAAAGCAAGATGTTGAGGGAGAAATTATTTTCCAGCTTTGACTAGTGTCAGTGCTATTCCTGTGATAGCTGGCTGGATTCTTCAGCTGAGGATCTCAAAGTACATGAAATTAAAGATATAATTAGTGTCTGAATTTCTGGAGGTTCAACCGAGATCAGGCTCTAACGTGATGTAGTGTGATACTTCTGTAAGTAGCTTCGAGGCTTCCGTGTTTCACTGCAGGAATCTTTTTGTGTCTGGACATGAGGCTTTTAGGGCGCTCTCACGTTATTCCAACCACATGACGTAGGGTGAAAGGGTTAGCGTACATGTCTAATTTGACAAGATAGATGAAGTGAAGGAACCCGTCTTTATTGCTGGGATGAGGAAATGAGGTGAAGGAGACACATGCCAAAGATCGGATAGATTAAGGCGAAGAACACAGGGGCCGTGTCTTGCTATTCCCTTATTGATTAGAGAAAGTATTTCTGTTTGGTCGTGGCAAACTAGCACAGGTAGTGCCACACTGAAGAGGTGTCTGTTAAGGTCTTTTGGAATTCCTCTCTCTCCTCCCCTGCCTATTCGCAGCAAACTGTATTTTCACTAACAATGATTCTGAGATGCTTTTGTACCATGTGTACAGGAAGCTGAACGAGTGTCTGGGGACCTTTTAACTGGATCTATAAAAAGTCTGTGTCAATAAAATCCTGTCAGATCTATCCTTCAGTGCTGTGATTACAGAAGAGGAAAAAGAAAGGCATTGCTCTACGCGACGGCAATATTCCGGTGCGTAATCTTCTCCCATGTGGTCATGTTTCCTCAGATAAGAAAAACTGCTGCTCTGGTGTCAGTGCGGATGGGGTCACTGAATGGGAACAGGAGCGTTTTCATTTTTTTCACAATGGACAGTTGTTTTCCTGACTGGATAAACCAAGTCCATGGTTACTGAGCAAAGTTTATTTCTGTAGGAAATAGGTAACCATGTTTGTGCAGTGGGGGTATCAGAACACAGAGGATTTGAAAGGAAGGGTCCAGAGGTCATCAGCAGAGGGGATACGATGAGGAAATGCAATGAGATATTTCGTGTGGATTCTGGCATGAACTTCATGGGATGCTTCCTTTCAAGCGCTGGTGAGCAAGAGAGGCGAATAGAAGCTCTTTGATAACACGGCAACAGGGTGAATTCGTTCCAGGGCCAGCTCTTCACCTTGTGTAAAGCAGTACAACTGATTTATGCCCACAGAGGATTTGGCTTGAAGCTTTAATTGCTTTCTTGGCAAGTTCTGTTTTCCTTATGTGTGCTCAGACTATCAGAAGAGTGTTAAATGCTATATTTCACCTAAACCTGTTGCTTCTGCCACCCTATTTGTTCATTATGTCCTCTTGAAGTATCACTGCAGAGTGACTTGACTTCATAGCTCCAGTAAAAAAATGTGTCCAGAACTACAAATGGCTTTGTGGATGCCAACAGCATTCCTAAATTGTCCTTTCTTGTAAAATGACTAGTGGAATGCTGACAGGCTATAAATGTAGAGTTAATCTGGCCAGATAATTAATGCCATCACTACACCATTTGTATCCTGTGTTTCCAGTCATCTTCAGGTTTCCACATTGCTTCAGGTAGAACATGTGCTATGGTAAGAATCAAATGCATGGAGAGACTGAATGACTCACGTAGGATCATGCTAAAAAACGCGGCAATGTGGTGTTAAACAGAAATTTCAGGCCAGCAGCTTAACAGCAGGTTGTGAGCTACTTTTGTTTCACTCTTGCTTTGTGCTTCTTATGTGCATAAGTGCCTCCATATTTTGGTTATATGTTAATCATGATCATAAACATTCATGGTGGAACACATGGCTGTGGCAATTTCAGACAATGTGGCAATGTTTTACCTAACGGTGGTGGGCTGATGTCGCGGTGGAACAAGTCAAGAAGCATTCATCGAGACCATTTCCATTATACTATTTACTAGGCTCTTGTACAATGGGCTGGAAAAAAGTGCATTCATCAGAAAGCTCATCATTACATTCCACATACCCTCCAAAAGATCCCAAAGTTTTTAGGTCTTTGAGGCATCTCTCGAGGTGGGTGGAAAGGTCTGAAATTGTGCACTGGGCTACACTCATAGTAAAATGCCATTTTGCATGGGTGATGTACCTGTTTGAGCTGTACCAGACTTTCTGTTACCTTTTCTCTCATCGGGTGCCTCTTCTTGGTATTAGGAAGCTGCGATGCGATCTGATACTTGACAGTTTGTGTTGCACAATCCACTCACTACTCTTACAGCCATAGTAATGCCTCATGGTTGTAGCAGGTTTTTATACAGCACAAGAAAGTCATTGGTCCTCACAGCGTGTCTGATGTGCTGCTGCAGACTGCAATGAAAGAAAGTGAAATTAGGAATTAGAGTAATTTTTTTTTTGGTTCATGCAGGCCATCTGAGGGAAGCAGACAGTTGGGAGCTTCCATGTCAGCGGTCCTTTGATGGATGCTGGAGCTCCATGTCACCTGAGCGCGGGAGGATTTATAGTGATTCGTATTACAGATCATGGGTTTGCTGCAAATAAATAATGGGTGTTCATCCTGGAGCAGAAACAGCTTCAAGGGTGGACCATCAGCATCTCCCCAGTGCCTGTGGGAAGGTTATGGAGAAGGTGGTGCTAGGCTCTGCACAGCAGCACGTGGGCACAACACGAGACCCAACAGACACTGACACAAGAGAGGAGCAAACTGGACGTGGGGAGAAACCTTTCCTCCATGAGGCAGTGGAGAAGTGGCGCAAGTGCCCAGAAGGGTCGTGCCGTGTCTGTTCTTGGAGGTTTTCAAGACCCAATTGTTCACAGCCCTGAGCGTTCTGGTCTGACCTCATGGCTGAATCGTCTTTGAGCAGGCAGCTGGATTAGAGACATCTTGAGCTCACTTTCAACCACAAGCATCCTCTGATCTCATGGCAACTTACACCACAGAACTTTGCCATGTAATCTCTTGAGGAAGCCAATGCATTTTGTTTTAGTGGAATCATGCATCTCTTAGAAATTATTTCAAGTTTCATTAAAGAATTCTATCATGTTCTAACTATTTTTTTTAATTATGCTTGTAGTTTAAAAAACAGATGACAGCTTAGCTCAAAACTCTTCATTTCAGAACTCATAGTAAAACTAAAAACCTCCTACCCCCTTCCCTGCTTGCTTTCTCTTCCTCCTTCCTCTCCAGAAAAAATCCCCAGATAGAACTAAAAAATTCTCCTGATTGTTAAGTGAAATATTGATAGAGAGCACATTTTTATTGATCTGATCTTTGGTTCCATGTTACTGTTTTGATTTGTGTCCTTAAGTGCAATGTCTTGTTCTTATTTAGAGAAGATTCTGCGAAGTCATTGGAGCACACCTTGTGGAATAAGGGTGAAGTATGGGCTGCATAATTCATAATTTTTCAGACATACATTGGGCTGGCAGCTGGAAGTTCCCATCATCACATTTTAGGCGTTAATACTCAAAAATAACCACATTTTGTATCTGCAGAAGACAAATTGAAGTGTGCTTTTTGCTCAGATCTTGAAATGGTCTAATGCACGTGGCCCAATTTTTATTCACCGTGCACAAGATTCAAGCCATGAGAGAGTGGATAATATTTTGAAATCTTTGGCTTGTTTTTGGCATTTAATGGGAAGAGGAACGTGATAGGAATGACATTCACATGGTATTTGGAAAAAGAATAGGCTTATATCATGCTGTCAACTCCGCCAGCTTTCTTTACCTGACTCTTCAGCAAACACCAGCGATATCTCAATAGGTATTAATTTGTTAAAGGAGGATTTAGGCAAGTAATGGTGGCAGATGTAACTTAAATTTAACTTGTTTGTCCCTACATTTTGAAATAAATTCCTCTTTAACCAAGGCCCATCTTCTCCCTCTTTCTGATTCTCAGCTGTAGTAAGGTGCTTAGCAGTGAAACACAAACCACAGCAAACAATTCATTAATCTCGTGTAGTTTAGCTGTCTAAAAGTTGCACCTATTCAAAGCAGTTGCTTTAGCTACTTCCAAAACTGAGGCGAACTAGTAGGCGTTTTCTCAAAGCTGTTCTTCCCATCATCAGTTGATGAACTTTAAGTTTGTTCACCTTTTATTTAGTTAAGGCTAAATGAGAAGAGCCCTGGTATAAACATGGTAGAATTTCATCTTCTCTTTGCAGAAGTGGTCATATTTTTATATATCGACCTTGCTAGGTGGAGCTGAAGTAAATTAAGTTCATATTCTGCTATTCAAAAGCAGTTTGTGAGTCACTACGATATATGATATATTCTAAGGAACTTGCGTTCTCCCAGCTATTAGGAATAATAAGATTTTTATTGTCTACAGCGGCAATCCTCTGTTGCAGTTTGTGTATTATCAGCAGCACACCTTCAGCTCCAATATTTACTGTATGTAATGCTTCTGGTCAGTCCTGCAGTGCACAAAGAACCTTTTGTCCAGATGGCCAATAGAAGTTGTAAAGAATCACTTTGCATTTTCTGCACTGAAATTAGCCGGAAGAGCAAAATACCAAACTGTCAGTCCAGATTACGCAAATATTAACTCAGAATGAAGATTCTGCTTTTATAGGTGTATTTTTTTTTAACAAGTACACGGTTCCTCAGAAATAGGAGAAGATCCCAAACCCAGTTACAGTCCTACGTGCACCAATTTCCCCAGTCTCTTGGCTGTGTACCGCAGGTGAGCCCGTTGGCCAGGGATTACTGAGCCCAGTACAGCCAAAGTTAAGGGTGGTAGAGCCATGCAGTCAGAATTGCAGCTGCGGAATTACACACCTGATGTGCTCTCTGTACTGAGATCTGAAAGGATTAGTCATAAAATGGGTTAGTGGTTAGTCATAAAATGGGTTAGGAAGGGTTAGTAATAAAATCTTGCAGTGCTGACTATGATGAATATGCTGCTTCAGCAACACTAGCAATTTTTTTTTCCACCAGATCTCTATTCTCAGTGGAAAATATCTGGACCTTGCTCATGGTCAGGTGGCTGAGAGACACAAATAACTTGCCCTACATGAAGTAGACTTGTTTTAAGTTACTTTTTTAAACATCTCTCCAGCCAACTTTGTGCTTGGAACAAGGCGAGGTCCCCTCTTCCACGGGCCCGCTGTGTCTGACAGATGAGGCGGCCCCAGGGTTCCTCAGCACTGCATTACCCTGTGACTGCCTTGCACAACCTCAGTCCCCTGCTTTATATTGTCAGTAGGTCCAGCTTCCAGCAGACCAGGCTGGCTCTTCAGATGTTTTAAATGGAACAATGCATTATTCATCTGCCATTATATGAATTCGTGGTCCTTCCGCAAAGGAAATTACTTCTACCTACTTCTAAGACTTCTCCCATTCAAGAAAATTAAATGAAGCACTCAGAGATGTTTTTAATTGCTTGCGACTCAGTTGAGAAACTTCTAAGAATGAGTTTCTTTTTGTAATGTAACTTGAGAGCTCCTTCATTGAATGTAATTATGCTGTATGATGGATTGGGAAGTATAAGTGGAGAGCTAAATAAGATGGAGATGACAAAATAATGGTAATAAAAATAATAGTGCTTGAGTTATGTGATACTTCCTCACAGTGCACATCACCGCAGTGTCACTGTCTTTGAATACTCTTGTAGCCTTGTGGCTCCTTCCCATAGCTTGTATTTAGCAAAGGGCACGCATTGTCTTTCTTCTGGACGTTAGTGCACCGGTGGCCTGGCTGCGTGCTCTGGAGCTCTTTGGAGAGGTGGGAGCGAGAAGGCATTGTGTCCTGTGCTGTGGAGTGGCTGCAGACCTGCATCCCCAGGGGTCGATGCGTTACCTCTCTCGTCTGTGAGAGCGGGAGCTAATTTTGCCAGTTGCAGAGACTAGCCATGCCTCTGCTCTCGCCGTGCCTGTGCTCTCTCCCTGCCTGGGGGCTCAGCTGCAGTCCAAGACGAAGCCTCCAAAGAGCCGTAAAGGCCACTGGGCGCAGCCCTGTGTGTGTGACACCCTAGTGACCCAGATAAGGCGCTGAAGTTGTTTACCGCTAATGAAACCTCCATGACTCTTTCAATAGCAGCGTTAGAAAAGGCTTTTATAGATTCTTTAACACAAAGCAAACACGTTTTATCAGTCACATGAATGAACTTGTTTGCCTGTCTAAATTGCTGTATGGGACCAGGGCAGTTCCTGTTAATCTGTAACTAGGAGGCTGGCTGGAGAAGAATTGCTTTGCCACCTCGGTGAAGTGTTCCCTGGGGCCTGCAGAGGAGGAGAACAGCCCACACAGTCACAGAAAGCAGCTCCTGGAGATGGCTGAGGTGTAGCCTCAAAGAGAGAGCAGGAGCACTTCTGAACACGAGGTGTGTGGGGAGGAAGGGCTTACTGTCGAACGTTTTCTTGTCTGAGTGCTAACTTTCGCTGTAACTTAAGAAACCAGACTACATGTGCTTTCCAGACTCCCTGGTTTTGTCTAGTGGGACGAATCCAGCCTTTCCCACTCTTCTGTTTCTCTTTTCCCACCCTATTCCAGATGTGCAGGCTTGCATAAACCAGCAGGATTCCAATTAGAATGATACTTTCCCATTCACTATTCATCCAGTTTTTTCTTGATGTGAAAATGAAATGTGACCCAAAATAACCCAGCTGAGGTGGGGGGATGGACTCTAATACTACGTGCATGCGATTTATTTTTCCAGAGTACTTTTTTTTATTTTATCTTTTTTTTTCCCCCCCAAGTACTAAAACAAAACAAAACCCCACAACTAGGAAGAACAAAAACTTGGATGTATGCAGGAGAATCCTGTTCAAACCAATGGCATCTGAGGACAGGAACTATCTCCTAGGTGGAACAAATGAGCAAGATCCTGATACATAATTATTACTCATTAATAAAAACAGTATCAAGACTCATAGTGGTGAGACTCAGTAAAATGACTTCTGCAAACAACACCAGCATTCTTCCTAGGAGGATACGGGTGAATGACAGACACATAAGGAGCAAAACTCTGACACTAAGTCCTGGAGCAAAATTTTAATTTACTTCAATATCAGCTTTTCCAGGATCACAGAAATATGGAATATGACAGAATAACTGAAAAGTAAAAATTTAATATTTAACCTGCTTTTAATACTGACTAGGGGATTGTAACGCGGCTCTGCTTTTCCTTTCCGGACAAGTCGTGAGAGCGAAAAGAATGTATTGTTTCTTGTTGTGCAGCTTGTAGATCAGAACTGGGATGTGTGGCATTTTACAGGCTAAACAAACAATATCCAGAGGCAAGCTGACGTGTGAGTGGGAAGTGTAGGTTTATTTCAGTTCCCATGCACTTCCCAGAAAAAAAAAAAAAAAAACCAAAAAAACCCAACAACAAAAACCCAGCAGTTTTTAAAGAGTGAGCCACGGTATTTTGAGTCTGGGAGGAGGCTGAATGAAGGTATAAGGACTCTGAAAGAAAGGCCAGAAAAGACCCAAGAGTAGAGAGCCCGGTATAGCCAGCGGTCAGGCATCTCCAGAAAAATTAAATTGACCATTTAACACCGATTTGAAGAAAACACAGTTGGCTTTCTTTTGATTGGGTTTGTTTTTTTTTTTTTTGAAAAGCTCTCCCCAGTCCTTTCCTACAACAGCCTTTTGGGTTTTTTGAAGCCAAAATCTTTTTAAAACTTGTTAGGAAAGAGTCAATGGGGAAGTTGATTTGGTTTTTGTCGCTAAACAATCCAAGGGTAGAGGAATTTTGTTAAGTGAGTTACTGCTGTGGCAATTAAAGTCACCAGGATCAATAAGAATGTGCTGCACTATTCTGAAGAAACTATTTTCAAAAATCAGCTGTTTCCAATGGCTTGGGTTCTCTGAGACTGTGCCAGAGCGAATTACTGGTCTTCAGATCAATGCAAAGGTTTCAGGAGATCCAGAAGAGAAAGTCGGGTCCTGACGTAAAGCCCAATGGATCCAACCAGCCTCTCAAAACAAGGAGGTCCAGGCAAAGTTCTCAACCAGATCACCCCATTTCTGTGCCTCAGGAGGTCCCAGCCCTTAAACAACAAGCTTAAAGCTCTGTTCAACAAAATTGTCACATATACACTAAGTTCAAAAATTGGTTGACCTTCACCATTTTAGAGACTTTGGTCTCTTTTGGCTTTTTCTTTTTTTTTTTTTTTTCTTATTTGGAGTAAAAGTATAATCTTATGATAGGGGAGAACCATGTAGTTGGCTGTGTATCTACAGACCTGTTCACCAAATATTTTAAGAGGAGTGATATGCTTTGTCATATTTCTGAATACAGAATTGAAGTTTCCAAATAACGTAATATTTTTAAGTTTTTAAAGTTTTGATGCATAATTAACATTTTTTCCCCCCCTAGAATAGCGTCTTTGTAAAAAACTGGGGTATAGTTGGAAATATTTTTAAGCTCCTCTGCTTGGCTAGCATCCTTGTCTGGATTGATCTGTGCCTTTAGCAGTTTAAATGATTGGATTGTTGCAGAAGAGCTGCCTATTGGTATTGCTTCTCACTGGAACCTGATAGTCTAACTTTTCTTATTGTGTGTATTAAGAAATAAATATAAAAGTGTCACAGGTGAGAACAGAAAGTCACAAAGGGAGTCTATTGGATCTTCGTGACCGTAGCCTCCATCTCCTGATACGTAGCCTTTTCCTCTGCTGGCCAATGAGTATCAGCCCAGGAGTTCTTCCTTTCGCAGCAGTGCTGAGCTGCCCTGTGGGATGAAAATAATACATGTTCCCTCGTTCATTCATCCCGCTGCAAACTTTCTTCCAAAATTAAACGATGGAACTTCTTCCATGCTGTTTTCAAATGAGTTTTAAGGGCTGACAACCAGTGGGACAGGAGGAGAATCAAGCTCACAAATTCTGCTTTAGAAGCCTGGTTAAAAAAAGAAGTCTCATTGAGAAAGGCTGAGTACTCGCCTGTGCACTTGACAAGATTTTAAACAATTAGGGAACCAGCACTGGCTTCTGATCCCATGGAAACGGCTGTAGGG
>NW_010390274.1:44250-63544 GCF_000710305.1 Buceros rhinoceros silvestris | reverse complement strand
AGGGAAAAAGGCCTTCCTCCACTGAAAAGTGATTAGTTTAAAGCATTCTGTCCCATTTTTGGCAGTTTGATGGCCGTTTCCATGGGGACGGGAGCAGAGGATTGCTGAAGTGTTATCATAACTCCTGCGAATGGCACAGACAGAGGTTAAAAGATACAAATTATATTTCAACAGCACCTGTACATGTATTAATTTTGGGAGAGGGAGAAGACAGCAATATGGTTTTCTTCTTTCTCCATCTGCGAGGCATCTCTGAGGAACGACGAAACAAGTCAGGATAAAATAAAATGGTGTTTTTGGCCTCTCGTTCATAGTTTTGCAATGCAGTAAGATTTACCGCTCTCAGAACATGATGACCAGGAGTGTCAAATTTCTGCAAAAGTAGAAATTGTTGTGCTCATTTTGTAAATTGGGCAGTTGAGTCAGAAAAAAAGGTGAAGTGGCCAAAAGACCAGAGATCAGGGACATTGCTGGAAAAACACTTTCTGCCTGTTTCTAAAGCCCTGGCTAGGTGACTGTACAGCTCAAATAATGACTTGGTTTTTTTCCTCAGCATTCCTGTCTCAGGGCCCTGGGGTTACCAAGAGGCCCCAGTGTCCCTGCCTGGCCCCTGGGGCAACATCTTGGGCTGTCTTTAGTCCCCAAGGAGCTGCCCAGTGCCTGGGACTGGGGCTTCCCTCGTGCCCCCAGTGCTTGCTCCTGACTGGGGCACGGGACAGAGTCTGGGTGCCAGACCCTGCCTGGGGAATCCTCCCAGGGCAGGGGCAGGCAGGGCTACAGTTCCCCTCAGCACCTGATCTTCCAGCGACAACCAGTGACAAGCACAAGAGTTTTCTTGGGAGTTGATTTTTGAGGCTTTTCAGCTCCAGCAATCCCCAAATGGAAAACTTCTGAAAATTGCTTCAAATCGAGTGCTGCTCCATCGTGGCTTTCTACCATCTCACCCGTCCGTGATGTGGGGAAATGATGGCACTCGAACCCAGTGATCTCTCTGTTTCAGCTGACGGTTGAGCCTGAAACCAGAAGGGTTTGAATTACTTGTGCTTTGATAGCTTTTGCGCTCAGTCAAACAGATACCTAACGGGATTTTTTGGAGAGGAGGAGGGGAGAGAGTGCACGATTCTGAGAGATGCATGCTGAGAAAAGATCTTCTCATTGCCCTTCTTTTTCCTTGTTTTTCTAGTCGGTAACATTGAGGACATAGTTTGTGACCATGAATTGTGAATTATCTGCATGGAGATTAAAATCTCTTCAATAGATTCATGACATGAAAAAAAATTGCTATGTGGATTGCTCATGGAAAATCTAATTTTAAACAGTGCTTAGCTGTGATTTGTTGGAGAGCTGCATGGCATCGTTCCTCTGGTCTGATGTGATGAACAGTGAGGTGCCGCTATGTGTTCTGTACTAGCTCGTAATTTCCTATGAAGGACATAGATGTGCTGAAGAGTAGATACACTGGCCTTCGCTGCGTGTTGTTTCAGTGCTGCGCTATGCTAATACAGTGCTTTTTTGCCTATGGGTATTTGTGACAAATACACAATTCAACTATTATTAGTTCCAGTTTCTTTTAAAAAAATTATTTGTCACTCTTAATACATTTCAGTTTATCTTTACTCTTTTAAGTTGTGCTGTGGAATTCATTAGAGTTATAGCTGAGTTTCATTTTAATTTCAAGCTTACTCCTAACCTCATCAACATTCAGCGCATTTCTATGGTCTGCCTAAATCTATTTAAATGAGGAAAATATTCTTTCCACTCTCCTATTTGGATAGGAAAAGACATAAATCATGTCACAAGTGGTAAGAAACTGAGAGAACAAAGGTTTAAGGGTGAACACTACATAATTACTTAGTGCATGACTCTTGACGCAAGTGATTCGTGTCTATTACTTTTCAAACCTTCATTTGTAATTTTATGACTTCATAGAATCATAGAATGGTTTGGGTCAAAGGGACCTTCAAAGGTCATCTAGTCCAACCCCCCCTGCAGTGAGCAGGGACATCTTCAACTACAGCAAGGTCGTGAAGAGTCAGCTTAGTTAGAGAGGATTGCTGAATTGGACTGTGGAAGTGTCATCTGCTGAAGTTCAGATCTAAATTTTGTATTTTCTGATTTGTTTTTTGAATAGGTGTTTAAGTAATAGCAGACCTTTTTCATCAAATAATTGATGTGAATTGTTTAGCTTTGGTCAGCAATAAGTGGCACAAACAATGACTAAAGAAATGCCTGGTCTCACAAAAGAGTCTGAGAATTCAGAAAACTGGTGAAAAGGACAATCACAAGTTGAAGTGCAGGACCTGTATTGGAGGGCAAAACCCCACAGAGATTAGCTGTGTTTGGAAGAGCTGCAGGAAGGAAGTAAAGCCACAGGTATCTCAAAGGCCAAAAAAAATCTCAGATTAAGGAACGGGGTTGCCTATCTCTTCTTCTTCAAGAATTAACTTTCTTTTCTTTAATTCACTGTAAAAGTGAGGACAAGAAAACATCCAAGTTCAGACTGCATTATGAAAACCCTTTGCACGTTCGAAAAACCACTGAAACTCTCTTCATCATCTCCAGCTCCCTTCACGCAGGACTTAGAAGCTGCAAGTGTGTATCCTTTCTAAATAGTCAGAAGCCATTTCCATGAGCTGGAAAACATTCTGATATTTTGTCAGTAAATGTGGGAATGTCCTTTAGCAGTTAGTTCTACATGCTCAAGGGTAAAATGCGCATTAAACTTGAATAAGTTTGACAAATGTTTGTTACACGCTGTTCAGTGTTGAAGGATGACTTACTGATAATGCACCTGGGTGGCTATTTAACTGAAGGCAAATATTTATGCTCATTTTCAGTTAATTTGTAGGCAGAGTGACATTCCTCACAGTAACAGCGCTACTACAAATGGTGCTATGTTGTCAAAGTTGAAATAAATGGAATTTAAGCTTATATGCTATATTTTCAAATATTTTAGTTTGCTGTTGACCAAAAAAGATCAAGTTGAAAATTAATTATGAACCTTTCATATGGGTGTTAATAAACAGCTTTCAAAACTACGCTACACTTTCAAAACAACTACTAGATTGTGGTGACTGGACCCCTCCCTAGGTTTTTAGTTATATACACTGCTGAAGCTAGAGCTAATACAATGCCCGGAGGAATAAACTCTTCTAACAGGATATATGATTTAAAGTCTGGTGAAACTTGGAGAGTTATATTACTTAATTTATTGTTACAATCCAAGTGTTTGTATGAACAGCGTAAAACTAAACTGCAGTGCATTTTTATTCCTTTTGTAGCACTTCTGTTAATATTTTTGGAAAAAGAAGAAATTTTGTTCTTAGAGCCTATACTGATTTTTTTCCCATCTTTTTTCATTCTGATCTTTGTACCTGAGGGTTCACTGCTGTGAACAACTGAGAAACTTCTGCATAAACTGCAGCCCTGTGGCAAATATTTGTCGTTTTTGAGCTACGTGAAGTGATCTCCTAACTCACTCTGGAAAGAACAAGTTGTCTTTTTAGGGATTGGATGTCAGCGGGATGCAGTCGTTAGAGTCACTAGTAGGTCTACGATCTGTGAAAGGAATGCAATAAGCTCAAAATTCCCGTGCAAGCCAACCTGCAGCCCCCATCACTTCACTCTGCATTTTCAGTGCGTTAGGCCAGTGCACTCCAGACACGGCGCAGAATCTTTCCCACAGAAAGTGTGCAGGAGAAATCTCCAAATACTGAATGATAAAGCATACAGGAAAATCCTGGCTGAACTAATTTTAAGGCAAACTAGAACTATTCGAGAAATTCATTTCAGACGTCTTTTCCTTTGCGTTTCAGTGGCAGTTCTAAAATGAGTTCATAAATTAATTCAGAATATTTGGGTTTTGAGGTACTGCAAAAAAGGAAATTATTGTTTTGGAGAAAAAGTACATTTGAATGAATTTTGGACAACAGTTCCTTGGAAGGGGGGAAATTAAACATTTCCAGAAGTTTTCTTTCTCCTCGTATGCTACTTCTGTACCTATATATATGAAAATAGAAGTCTGGACTGTCATAAAGATTTAAACAGTTCAGTTTGAATGATGAAACTAGACAAATGGGATTATTTCAGATGTTATTGTATTAATGCAGGTATTTTTTTAAATTTTTCGGTTGGTTTATGTTAATATGTTCCTGCAGTGAAATTCTACAATGAAAATAAGGTTACTTAACATTTATATTTTGTTTTGATCTTTAAAGACAAAGACAGACAAGAAATTAATAAGGTGAGGTATTGTTCTTAAAATAAGGACTAGAGAGTCATTCTGCCTGATTTTGTTTCAGGCGCTTTCTGACTTTTGAAAACTCAGCTGACTTTATTTTCCCACTGTAACTGTTTCTTGTCCCCTGGTCTTCAGTCTATGATTCTCTTCCTTCCAAATGAAAACTAAACTCTTCTGGAATTCTTAGATTCATGTGTAAGACAGACTCCACAGACAGGTCTCAGACGGGGAAGCTGCTTGCAGATCTCCTGAGTTACCTTTTGAATGTGAAAATTTTATTTCCGAACACTAAGTTGCTCTTCAGTGTCATTATAATTAAAATAAGCTGAAAGTTCCAGTGTTTAGAAACACAGGAAGTAAATAATCTCTGTAGGCCTATGTATGTATTAAATTCTTCTTCCCAAACTGTCAGAAGGATCTTGGGTTCTGAGACTTGCTTATTAAGGGCAATGAGAAGCACAATGAAAAATTTCACTGGTGACTTTGTGTGATGAGTCCTAGCAGTTGGTACAGCCCATCACTTCTGGAAACAAGGCACGAATAGCTGAGCGTGACTCTCGGTGCAGTAAGCTCTGTGTGCAGAGATTTCTAAATATAGATGTCATAATTCAGATCAGTTACTTCAGTCAAATCAATATAGATCTAAAAAATGCCTGAATCTATTTTTGACGTTGAAAAATACGAGCAGTTACCGAGATTTTAGCAACTATGCGATGTGCTTTGAGGAAACTATGTGGCTGTTTATCCACGCCTTAGTGGTCTGTGATAGATAGAAATTGATGTGACTGTCCTGATATCTGCATCTCTATATTTAATGTGTATAACCATGCACACAACACATTTTTCTGGTCTAAAAAAAAAAGGGCCTGTAGTGGAAAGTGCTGTCTATTGCCATGTCCAAAGCTGGCAGCTCGTTTTGAGCAGCTGACGTTTGCCTTCACGTGTAGGAAATTTCTTCTTCACTGTACAAAGCAATAAAGAGATCTCATGTGTGTTAACATACATTTTATTGCTTTTACCTTTAATTTGTTTGCTTTAGCCCCACAACAAGCAGTCTGAGTTGGACCCATGACTGCATTTTATGAACACTGTGATTTTGAGGGGCTGAAAATATAGTAATTATGATGATGTTTAATCATAGCATAACCCAAATCTTCTCAGAAAAGTTCTACAGACGTTTTATATTAAGAGGAGATTGGGGAAGAAAGACACATAACCACTTTTCACTCTTGATAGTTCTCTCCTTACATCATAAATATTGGTTGTGTGCTCTGTACTCTTCTGTCAGATCAGACTGACATATGGGATGGGGTAAAAGTCAAGAGAAAGGTTATTCTACAAGCTGTGAAACGGTTCTGCTGTGGCTGAGAAAAAGAAAAAAAAAGCATTGGCATATTTAAAGCAAGTTTTCATCCTAGGGAAACACCCCAGAGTGATTTTGGTGTAGTGTAGATTAATTTCCCTTACATCTCTTTCAATATTTTCTGTGACATGTCTATTAATTATAAAATCTGTTTATTGCATTTGCAGTTTTCAGCCTCTGATGTCCACCATAGCTCATCTGCTCCGCCTGCAAAACCAGAGTCCAGAAGAGTGTCACAGTTGTTTCCCCAGCAGCCAGATGTCCTCTGAAATCCAAATGTTTGGCTGTGATTGGTCTGTTCAACCAGAGAGGCTACAGTCCTTCAGGGAGAATCAGCTGAGCTGCCCAGGCTCCCCATGGGGAAGATACAGCCCTTGACTTCAGGCTGGAAGTCATCATTTGGTTAAACCACTATGGCTGAGAGAAATACACTCAAACAGCTGGAATCACATTTAAAAACAAACACACAAACAAAAAACCCCAAACCCCAAACAAACGACGACAACAAAAAAGGTTTTAAGTGGAACCAAACCCAAGCAGTTTACCATGAATGTTGTGTTCCAGTCTGGGGCTGTTATTAGCAGGAGGTGGAGTCAACCTCAAGGGAACCCTTGGAGGGGTAACACGGGTATTCCAGATATCACGATGGTGTCAAAGAGCTGAGACACAATGTAGTAGCTCAAAAGACATTTTTAAAGGCTAAAAATTCCAAGCGGGAAGAAACATCACTCTCTGTAGTGTGCAAATTGCTTAAGGAGCATGGGCTTTTTCCATCCTTTTCTCACTAAGCAATTTTTCAGCGCGATCTGGTGTTCTCCTGTGATTCTTTGGATTATTTTCTTGCTAGGCCTGGTATTATCAATTCTTATGTGACCCTTTCTCCAGCAGGGCAGGTCAAGCTTCTGTAAGAGGTAATTTTACCTCTAGCTTGTCACATAATGTCTAAAATCACATCTGTTTTTATCTAATACTTTTTACCTGTGACGTCAAAGTGCTTTTACAAAGTCAGGTACTACTGCCTTCATTTAAAGACGGCAAAGTCAAGCCAAGATGCGTGACGAGGAGGGAGTCTAAAGTGGATATGTTTCCTCACCAAAATATAAAAGTAGAAAAGCTGCGTAACAAAATTTTGTAACAAAGAATTGCACCATAAGACCCCATCAGAACAAGACTTGTAGCTGGGTGTCGCATTTGCCAACCTTGAGTTGACTGGGAGCTCCGCTGTAGCCAGGACTGCTGGTCGTTGATTGGCAGTGCCTTGGTGAACACTTCTGCTTGCTCCCTGAGCACCCTGGGGTGGATCCCGTCCAGACTCCCAGGCTTGGGTGTGTCTAGGTGGTGCAGCAGGTCATTAACCATTTCCTCTTGGATCATGGGGGCTTCATTCTGCTCCCTGACCCCGTCTTCCAGCTCAGGGGGCTGGGTACCTGGGGAACAACTGGTCTTACTGTTAAAGACTGAGGCACAGAAGGCATTAAATAGCACAGCCTTTTCCTCATCCTTGGTCACTATGCATCCCCTTGCATCCAATAAAGGATCAAGATTTTTCTTAGCCCTCCTCCCTCCATGATACCTGCCTTTTGTCCTTCCCCTTATTCTTAACCATAAACACTGAATCCTGCTGCCACCGTCATTAAGCTGTAGACAATCCAAACGCTCCCTAACATACAGGGCTACCCCACCAACTCCTTCCTGGTCTATCCCTTCCGAAGAGTCCAGAGGCACCCAATCGCAGCACTCCCGTTGTGCAAGTCACCCCACCGTTGAGGGATCACGCTGTCAGCCCTCGGTTGAGGAGATGCTTTTATGAGCAGCAAGCAGGTATGATTTTCAGCAGAAAAGAGAAATGCAAGGAAATGTTTTTTAGTAAACAGAAAGTCCAAAGAGACGCAATCACACAACAAGGGTTTATTTCTTAAAACGTGTCCAGGCGTGTGCTGCAGACACCCTGCTCCTGCCGTTTCTTCACATCTAGAGGTGTAAGGGTGAGCAGTTGAAGTGGCTTTTGTACAATTAATTGTAAAACAGAGATTCAGTTAATTTGTCTCACAAATACTTTTTTTTCTGCAAGGATTTATCCGAGCTTCGTGGCAGCAGCATTAATTGTAATTCTCGGTTTCTAAAAAGGAAACGTGGAGTTACCTGTGTGCTAAGCAAATTCTCCAGATAGTGATGGCTGTGAATTAGAAAGTTGGAGATCTAAAAGGTGTTTGGCAACTTGGGGTATATCTGAACCCTCACTTCCCCCTCCTCAACAGTGGTTCACATAGCACGTTTGTTTTGTACCTCTACAGTCTTGAAAGAGAGGGGGAAATACAACTGTGTAGGAGATGATGTCAGCCTCCCTGTTATCAAAAGATACAGTGAGGATGTGTGTGTGTGTTTGGAAAAAGGAAAAGATACTGGCTTTGAATCCAGGCAAGACAGCTGTGTCTGCTGTGCCATTGCTGTTGCTGGATCGGTACTGAGAGAGGAAAAAAAAACACAACCCTTTGGACCCGCTGCTTCTGCAGCTGTCAGACAAAGGACTGGGCTTCCTGCAAACGCTGTGAAGACATCGTCTCTCAAAGGGTCTAGGGAAGCTTTGTGACAGCAGAGAGATGGAGGGGAAGCCTCTCTGTCTCCCTTTCTCCCTCCCATCTACAGGAGGCTCGTCCACTGGTGTTCCAGAAATGAAGTGGTTTTCTGTCTGCTCTGCCTATACAGGCTCGTCTCCTCTGCATGCTCAGGCCCAAATCCTCCACCGGTTTGGCGCAGCTCTCCCCAGCTCAGCGGAGCTGCCCCGCTCAGGACCTGGCAGCTGAGGATGCAGCCTGCGGGGTTACTCTTAGGCTCTCTACTCTTCGGGCAGAGAGGAGCATCACGCTGGTCTGTGCACCCTTTGGCTAGGATCTTACAGCTGCAAAGCTGAGCAGACGGGAGTCGTGGAGAGGGGATGCTCTGCTCCCTGCGAACCTAGCCCTAGCTGCTCTGCTGTGCGTACCTCAAGGGTGGAAATCCAGACTGCTGGGGCAGAGTTAAATCCTTCAGGAAAGTGAGGTTTTCATGAGTCTGATGGTCTGAATTTATGTCCTCTGAATTTTTTTTAACCGTTTCTTTTCTCTCCTGACAGAAACTGATCCCAAACCTGTGTTTTTGTTTTAATTTTTTATGTTTTGTGCCTGAATTTCTGCCAGGTTACACCCAGGGTGGTCTTGAGCATTTAGACACATAACGGTTGAGTGAGCTTAAGGAAGTGTACGTTTGCTGCACCTTCATCATTCTAAGGATCACAAAGCTACATCTAATGCATTTGTAAACTGATCACACGGGAAGGAAGGTCTGGAAACATTGAGCAAGCCTGAAATCACTTGCTGAGTGTTTTGAGAAATTTGTCCGCCTTTTAGGTGCAATGTGGCAACTGTTAAACAGTACATGGCAACCACAGAGAGTCTGGGACAGGATGGGAGACAGGAATACAATATTCTTGTGGGATCTGTGGGGGAAACGGAGAGAGACAGACTGCCGTGCAACAGACTGCAGGGTCTGTCTGTGCAGAGGAATGCACAACTGGAGCGGTGGAGGGTGGAAGGAAAGAGGGGAATAAGAAAAATAGAGTCCCCCTCCATCAAATGGATATTATTTAAAACAATAGCTGAGAATTTCTCAAATTACAAAAAAAATATGGTGCTGAAGAATGCAGAGACAAATACACAACTGAAGAGGGGGAAGGAGAGAGCAAGAGAAATCTCAAAATCGGCTGGATAGTGCTGGTAATTTCAAGACTGCAGAGGAATACTTGTTCTCATCTGTGAGCCTTCTCAACACTAAAAATCCCGTGGAAGCGAATTTTACCAAAGTTGTTAGCACAGAACATAAAACCATGGGGTTTTCCAAGCGGGGACTTCCTAAGTTGAACCTTAAATAGGACATTTTAAAATTTATTTCTCTTTTTAAGGCTGTTGCTTTGTACTTGCGGAGAGTTTCAAGGGAAAATGCTAATCCTGAGCCTACTACTACACAGCTAAAATGCAGGTTTCTACAGAATTTTGCTCCCACTTTTATTCTAGGATATGCAACAAAGTTTCAAAATCTTTTGTGTACTTTTTATAAAAGACAGAGCCCAAAGTGTCTGGCTGTAAGTGTTTGGGTACTGAATGCTTTCAGAAATCTGAGCCTTCTTTAGCTGCTTAATTAGGCACCACTCCTGAGTGCTGAAGCGTGTGAAAAATTGCTCTTTGCCCCAAATGTCAAAAAAGATGCCACTCAACCTCTCCAGCACTCTCTAGGTTCCACTTTGTCTGAGCCTGTACATCAAAGATACAGTTCATTGCTGCTTAATCTTCATGTTTGCTGCGTTCCCCAGGGCTTGACCTGGGAGTTTCTGAGTACTGCTAGTTCAGCCGGAGAGAACTCCACAGCTCACCAGCCCAGATCTGATGGCGTTACCCTGTCAGATGCTTCTCCTTCTTCTGGGAGCGCTGGAGTATTCTTTTTTCTTTTTCCTGAAGTGAATTTAAAACGTGATTTGACTCAAGATTTTTGTAACTGCTGCTGTTATTGATGGTAGAAAGTAGGGTATGTGGCATAAGCAAACCTGCTGTGTTTGAAGAATCTTGAACTTCTGAGCCTCTGTCAGCTTTGGAGAGCACAGAAATCTGCTTCTACAGCTCAGGCCCTAATTTTGCAACCAGGACTGTTTCATTTTCCATAGTACAGCGTGTCAGCGGAGACGTGAAGGGTAGAGCCAAGGGATCCTGGCTCCTGTACATTCTCTGGACAATAGTTTTCCCTTAGAAACCAATAAGTTATGGACTAAGGACTGCTCCATTTAGAACTCTCTTGGGCTTTATGGCTGAAGGGATTTAATAAAATAGGAACGATTACTGAAGTATGTTACTGCTGAGGGGGTGAGGAGAGTTAAAACTTATGAAAAGGCTTTGCTTGCAGCAGCAAAGCAAAGTAACCACTGAAAAATATCTTTGCTAATGTTTTTATTTTAAAAATGGAAAAAGTGAGTCAGCACTGAAGGCTCTGTGTTTGCTGCTGTGTCCAAACTCAGCTGCTCTGGAGAGTCTCCCCATTCCCTCCTCCCATCTATGCTGTTGGCACAAGTGGATACAGCTACTCCTAATTTAGCAACAGGCAGGCGCTACCTTCGCACGGGCGCTAACAAGGACCCAGAGAGGTCTTCTGCTGTAGGAATGTCTTTTCTAAGGCTGTAACTGGTGGTGCAAAAATACAAGGGAAATAATATGCAGGAATCATTTTCAGGTGACAAGTGTGTTCTGTCTCCAGACCACCAGCACAGGAAAGTGATGCTGCTGGAGCATAGCTCCAGTAGCAGGAAACCAAATGGATTTTTCTGTACAATTGCCCTTATTTACACTTGGCCTGGAGGCTAATTCTCTGGGCAATAGCTCCGGGCATACCTACAGAAACAGATCTTTCCAAATTCTAGCAGATTTTGTATCTGTGCTCTGGTCTTGATCAGCTCTGATTCCACAGTGTGTTTTGCGTTGCGATGGAAGGCAGAATAGCTGAGTCAGAGGGTCCATGGGACATAAATAAGGGTGGACTTTTTTCTATTGTAAAAAATAGATTACGAGGTGGTGGTGTGGAGGTGTGTATGAAAATGCGGAACACTCCATCTTCCACCTCCTCATGCAGAATGTCTTCCTGCCTGGCCTGCAGCTTCTTTCCTGAGGAAAAGCTATATATTTTTTTGCTTCGGTATCTCCAGGGTCCCCAGCCTGGCAGGGTTTTCACTGCACACTGCAAGCCTAAGCGAAATACATACGGTGCTGTGAAAGAGATCCGTTACATAAGAGGCTTACGCAGGGCTGGACTGCAGTGTAAACTGTCTCCGGGACGGATAAAAACCCTCTCGCAACCCAGGATTAGCACCGATTCTTGTCAGGGGCTCTTGATTTGAGAGAAGAGAAGGAAATTTGCGTGTGCTGTTGTAGTGAGTTTTAGCAGCTATATAAACCACAGTTTGACAATCTATCTGGTGTGTATCTAACCACCAGCATGCCTGAACTGTGTTTGATAAAAGGGGCAATGAGCTCCAGTTATGCAGCTCTTACTCCCATCACTTCTCCTCTGCAACCAGAGCACAACCGGGGCTATTTGAATATAAATCCTGAGTGTTGGGCAGCTCTTGCTGCAGACTGGAGAAAGGGGAAAAAGTGCAAGTTCCCCATGAGTTAGTTTGTGTTTTAGCCACACTACAGAAGATTTAACTTATCCACTGCTTGGCAAATGATTCCAGCGAGGCAGCTGGGGGTCTGCCTGCCTGTCTGCAGCTTCTCTACAACAGCCAGAGCCCGGCATCTGGAATATTGTCTGAAGTTCTGGGCTGACCACAGCGGTTGTGGTCTGACCCCGCAGATACCGTGAGTTCCGCTTTGTGGAGGGTGAGACGGAGCTATCCTGGAGGTCACTCCAAAGCTCCTGACCAGACATCCACAGGGACTGTTCACTGTGATAGAACTCAATTACTTCCAGTCTCGGTGGAAGCCAGGCTGCTTCCACTTTGACCTCTCTAACAGCCCAACAAGCTGCCTTCTACCCGGACGTGCAGGCTGGGCGATGTCCTGCCAGCCCTCCAGGCTGGGCATTCTCACACAGGCACGTTTTTACTTCAGGGGAGGGGAAAAAAAGTTGTATGTTACTCAAATTTCCTAGAGAACTACTAGCAGGCATTCCGATTGCATGGTAGAAGATGAATACTTTAAAGGCCTGTGTTAAAAAAAGGATTTTTTTTTTTTTTAAAGTAGCTATATACCAGAAAGAAATCTCTGTATTGAGTGACCCATTATCCTAAATACGGATCTGCATGGGAGAGGGGGGAGAAGTTGGATTGTGATAGTTACTGAACACCTCAAGTCATGCCCTCCACGATACCAAACATTTCACTGGAGATGTTCAGCGCATCACGGAGTTATATACATGCTACAAGTTCGGTTTCAAAGCACAAAGGTGAATTAAGGAATGGCTGTACAAGGAGGATGCTGTAATATCAAAATATTAAACTTACGATATTAGTCTGCACATCATACTGTATTTTTTCATCAAATTTCGTACCAGAGAGCTGCAGAAAGCTGTTTTACATGAAGGCTGTTACATGAAGCTGTTAGACAGGGGTGTATGAATGTAGCCTTCTCAAAAATGGTGTTTTCAGAAGCATCTGCTTTTCATTCCTCATTTATTAGGAGGAATTCTTGGTTTCTTCCAAAAGACAGTCACCTTGCAGGTCTGTAGGTTTGGCAAACAGTGGTTTGCTTACAGTGGCAGATGAAATTGCCAAACTTCTACCAGCCAACCATCTTCAGTCCATCGCTGTCCACAATTCCCACTAGTACTGGAAGCAGCTTACACCCCATCTCTGTCATCCAGCGATATGTTAACTTATTTTGCACCTTTGAGTGCCCGTCCTGCACGCTGCTCACCACTCGTGTCCCTTGGGGCTCTTTCTAACATTGCAGTCTTAGTAGAGCTATTTTTTTCCTGACTCCATCTGCTTTATCGAAATCCAGCTTCTGCAGGAACATCTGGACCAGTAGTAGAAATAAGGCTGTTATCTTACAAATCTGAAGGATTAGGAAAGAGCCTGCTTTACCAGCGAGAAGGGAACTGTGAACAAAATACCTCAGTAAATAACGCATACTCAAAATACTGTTGGTATGTAAAGCAGTTACTAGAGAAATATTTAAGATTTTGAAACATTATGTTGTTTTCCGTTGGAAATACAGTTTGTCTGTAGCTGAATCTGTGACAGTTGTTGGTTCTGTACACCTTTGATACTTTATTTTTTAGAACTCAAATATTTTTTAACACTGCATGATCCTAATTTCTTTGCTGTGTGCAGAGTACGTGGAAAGATGCTGTGTGAAAGCTGGTTGGTGATTGAATGGCATCCCTGAGCTGTGTGGGACAAACCAATTCAGCTCAGATCTGTTCCCCACCCTCAGGTATCTGCCTTTATCTCCAGAGAAAGTGTGGGCATCAAGAAGAATTTATGAGTGCACCTGAGATGATCAGCTCCCATTATAGTAGATTTTTCTTCCCCGGCGTGTCTGGGTCTCAGTAGTTGTGATAGTAGATGTAAAATGTTCAGTAGTAACTTCCCCTGTAACTGTGAAAATCTGGTGTGCAGAGAGAGAATCAGCACATGACCCACATCTCAGAAGAACCTTCCCCAGTGCATGCTATGTAAAAGTGACCCTGAAACTATTTTTGGAGGTGGTTTCTTCATGCTTTGTTACTTTATTCATCTGGTAACTTCTTAACATTGTGTAACAGGATGGAGAAGCAAGACACCAGTCCCAGTCCCTGCCCAGTGAACAGAAATCCTATCAACACAGAAACTAGAACACAGTTTTCCCCTCTAGTGGGTGAGTGTTGCAGGCAACAAGTCATGTAGGACTTAGCTAATTTGTATAGTTTCTATAAAGCCAGGCTTTATAGCAGGCTCCCAGAAGAGCAGGATTCCAGCTCCTCTCAGGTGGAGGGAAGTTTTGAGCTGGTGTCTATTCAGAATGCAAATGAGAGCAAAAATACAAAACTTCTGGAAGAAAATGAGTAGAAGAACCTGTGCCACGTAAGGCCTACAGATAGATGTCTAGACTTGGAATGAAATTACAGATTTCTGTTTTATTTTCCCAGTGCTTTAGTGAATATTGCCAAACCAAACTGTCTAAGTTACCTCAACCCATTAAACTCCCAGCCATACTGAGGAAAATGCAATCCTACCATTGCCAGTTCTTTCAGCAATAAGATTTTTTTTTAAAAGCAGGATTTTATGAACAAACCATGTCCCAAAAGAATATTATCATTGCTGTGAAATCAAGAACCTTTTTTATAAAAATTACCGGAACAAAGATTTTCTTCAAGGAGCCACAAAAAAGCACGTACTTCTCAATCAGGCAGTGTGGTCCTTTGCAAATGCAGGCAGATTTGCAGGCTCTTGTTGTTAGCAGACACGAATGACGCAAACTGCAAGTCATAAATGTCTGTTGCCATGAAAGAGTGGGTGCAGTTTTGGGTGAGCTGCGGTGTGATATTTCCATCTGATACCTAGAGACAGCCAATAGCAGCAGGTGACGAGAGGCTGAAGAGCACAACATGTTCCAGTAGCACCTGAGGTTTGATCTCTGTGGCACACTTGCTGCACGTTTCGCAGCGAGCCCCTGTCATTGCTTCGTTGCTGCCTCTAAATTTGCTGCATATAAACAGAGAGTGCATTTATTTTGTTCAGATCTTCAATAAGCAGTGAGTATTTCCTTAGGGATGAGATCCACCGAACCAAGAGACAGTTCTCAGACATCCCGGTGCAGGCATTGATGATTCTCCTGCAGATTTCCTTCTCTTCTTTCTGGTTTGTTGTGCCTTCTGCAGGATTTCAATCCCCACCGTCTCTAGTAATTAGAAGTGATGGAGGTTTAAATACTTGACCAAACTCTGTTTCTTTCTCTGCGCAGTTTAGAAAATCACAGCCTCCACGATCAGACAGTAGGTAACACCTCCTGTACTACGTGGAATCAGAAAGGGATGGGTGTTTCTGCTCCCTTTGTGGAAAAAGAAGGTGTGAGCAGAGTTATGTCAGAGTTATTTCAACCTGCCCATGCGATTTTACTACCCACAGCAAGATGTTCTCTGGAGTGACTGCATTGCCCTGGGAAGGTATTTTTGTTTAGGAACAGGACTCAGCTGCCGCCAGGGAAAGGACTATACCTAAAGGTCCAGTTGTGCTTTGGGTTCCTCATCGGTGAAATGTAAATCTTTGACAAAGTGGAATGAGCAGTTTTAACAAAAGTGATGTTACGGTTTGGCCTCAAGGTACGTGAGGCTGTGGGGTAGCGCTCACCTCACGGGGTTCCCGAAGGCAGAGGATCACAGGGCTCATTTGCACGTGTCGCTGTATGTCCAGCGGGAACCTTTTGTGACAGCTTTTTGTAGACAGGGCAGTCTGGAAAAGGGTCACCTGCCACTGAATCCACGCAGAGGTAGTTTAGGGGTGTTCAGGTGGTGAAAACTGCATTGTACATAAGAATTTTGACCAGAACTGTCCTGCTTACCTTCTTCTGCACTTGCTGGAGTTTGCACATTTGGAATATAAGTACATGGGTAGTTTTTGTGTCTCTTTTCTTGACTGGTTTGTTTTTTGTTTTTTTTTTTTCCCCTTCTTCTCTAGAAAATGCAGTTGTGCTTCCAGAGGAACCTGAGAGCCTCTAAGTGGAAAGAACCACAAAAGCAGCTTACGGGGTTGTATCTCCATTTTGCAGAACCGAGAGGAGAAACGAGCGTCTGGTTGGGACCTGTACTTTCATTTTTTTCAGGCTGGTACCCAGGGCTTGTTGCTGCCCTATGGTTATCGCTGCTCACTGAACTTGCTGATTAGCTGCGCAGCCAGAAGCCCTCCTCAGCTGCATGAGGTTGCACTGGTGTAGGCAGTAAGCAGTTGTCAGCTGCAGAGAGGGGGACCTGTTTTTTTAACGTTTTCTTCTGATGTCTTTGAATGCTGGCAGCAGCATCTTCTGGATGTTGTGGCTTTCAATCTCCTTTCAGTTTTAGTGGTTACGTTGGTTTCTCACAAAGCTCTTTGCCTAGTGAGGCTGAATTAATTTGCAAAGTGTAAGCAATAGGAGAATCTAATACCTGTGTTTAATTTGTACCCCTCAACCTGCGTGGCCTTACGTACCTTCTAAATCTCAAATGTATCATTGAAAAACTGAGTGAAGAAACCTAACTGCAGCTTCCTGATCTTCTGACACATTGGGAAAATGGTTTTGTCTTTGACCCAAGAGGAATCTAGACCCCAAACACCCAGGTGTAGGTGTGACTATAATTAAGACACCATTTGAGAATTTTTCCTTTCAGAGAAAGTTCTTTTCCTTTGCATTTCACCACGTGCTAACAGAACTTCAATCTACACGTTGTTTCCACAACGTGAACAAATGACAAGTAATTAAAGACAATCCTTTAAAATTAATATAGAGAAGCAAGGTAGATTTTTAAAACATTTTCTCCGGATGGGTTTTTGTGACTGTCAAAGAGAAAATGAAAATTCATTATAAGTGAAAAAGTAATTTGATCTACTTCTGATGTGTGAAATCCTTCAGCTTGTGTCAGGAGAAGGGGTAGTAACTGGCTTATACTTAGCAGGAAGGTGCAAAGCTGAAGTGAGATTTATGTCTTACACGTACTTCTATGCCATTGGTTGGTGTCCCTACCACATTTGTCTCTTCTGGGTTTTTGGCATGTTAGTCCATCCCTTACAGAGAATCATAACTACAGAAAACATGTAAGATTTTAAGTCAGGCTGAGGCTAGACTGTGCCTGATGGATTAAGGCCAGAATGGAGTTATGCTTTGTGGTTGCTTTATCTCTTTCTCAAAATGCTCTGTGTGTATTGAAGAGCTACATATGAACAACGTCTTTTCCACAGGGTGTCTGAACTGCTCTGTGAGACGGTGCCAGATGCCCTTTGGGAGAAGGTCTGTTCCTTTAGGGCCAGAAGGAGAAAGACCCAGGGCCTGTGCAGAAGAGGCACTGGGCAGTGGAAAGCTCTGCAATTCCTGCTAATCTGGTAGTGCTGCGAAACCACATCAAGGCCGGTCATTGCCTTGTCCGGGACTGCTCTAACAGGGTGTTATGACCATTTGCGAAGAGGATCAGTTTACACCGAACTCCAATGTCATGAGGCATCCAACTTGCACGTTGCTCTAGGAACCAACCTTCTCACCTTACCCCTTTGCACAGAGGTGGATATGAAAGCACATGTGCTGAGGAATTTGAGACCACAGAGGCTCCAGCCAAAGGCAGTTTTCTGCAGTCCTACAGTACATCTAGTTTGTGTTTATGATAGTGCTGCAGGAGTGACTTGATAATGAGTTACGTGTCTTCACCGGTTGTGTCGTCACTGGTGTCAGAAAAGACATTTTTTCTGCTTTCTTCTTCTGGCGGAGCTCTGGTGGAGATTAGAGTTTTATGGTATTGTTGTTAATGGATAGTTTACATCTTGCCTGGACAGCACCACTCGTAAATGATGTTGGTCAGGTGCTGCTTTGTGAGTTTATTTTGATCGTGTACTAAAGATGTTAAGCACTCTGGTTTTGAGGAGTTTTGGGTTGTGATTGACTGCATGACAGAGATCTCCGCAACCTCCTACGCAGGAGCCATGCCAACAGCCCTCTGCTAAACAGAAAGGTAACAAAGCTGCTGGCATCTGGATTATGTCTAAGACAAAATTGCCTCGACTGTCAAAAAATCCCTATTGCCCGAGTTACAACATTTCATATCACTTTGTAAACTGTTCTATTGGCTGGCCTAGATAAAATGACCTCCTACAGCGATATAACAGAGCGTATTTAAGAGAGTACGCATATCCTTCGTTTCCTACAAGGTGATGAGAACTCCCATTCCACAATAATTCCAGTGGAAATTCAGGGCCCTTGTCACCTTGCAATACTATGTCAATGAAATAAGAGTTTTGGGGGCTACTCTGCTTTATAGTTTTTGAAGGGCCCTGCACATTTATAGTACTGTGTAAAGGATAATCCTTAGTCTAGCAATATTACCTTGTAATAAATATAAATATGTAGTGGGAAACCATCCTCAATAGAGAAGAATATCTTTAAAAGTGCCTTAGGGACTGGGGTGATAAATTCTTCTCCCATTGAGAGTTAATAAGGTGTATATTTGACTTTTAAACTCCTTTGAGTGACTGGTTCATTAGGTGGCTGTACTTCTCCGTGGTGGAGTACATCACAGAGCAGACATATTAGCTCAAATCCCAGAAAGAGACCCACAATTTAGTATCGCTCTGCAGTAGAAATACAAAACCCGAGCTTTGGCAAACCTTACTGTGGGTATTTAGGAAGCTACAACGCAGTGAGCTCAAACTTTGCACTGAAATGACAGTGCATGTTCCTGTCTGGCAGCAATCCTCTGTAGGGGTGATAACACCGGTGCCGAGGAGAGCTGGCTGGCTTCGGTGTGGAACCGTGCAGATCCCGCTTCTCGTCCCTCAGCTATGCTTGGGAGCCAAATGGAGCATGTCCCTGGCATAGATCGTAGCATGGTGGTCATACACACAATCTGAGCCTCGTAGTCATAACTAGTCCTTTCCCTGAGGTGGAAGGGTTTTGTCACCCGTCACCACTAGCTTGTTGAGGCTCCCAGTAAATCATAAAGTTTGCTGCAGAGTTTGTGGTTGAGCCTGGAACTGAACCAGAATCTTTGTGTCCCAGCCTATTGTCCTAGTCACTCACTGTTCTTCGGGGTCTGACTCAGCTCTCCTCAAATATCCCCATTGCCATTTTCCCATTTTTTTCTGATTTTGTGTTCTTCCCCACCAGCAAACTTCTGCCTCCGCTTCTATTTTCCCTTCTTGCCACTCATCATTATTTGATCTTTAAATATTCAGAAGACTCAATGAATGGCAACATAACATTGTGGAAAAAATTGTTACAGTTGGATGATGAAACATAATCTCATTGCTTATTGTGTTAGAGACAATTTATTCTGTTTCATCACTTTGTGAATAGGTTACCCTTTTCCAAATACTAGGATGTCTTTTTTTTTTTTTTAGTTCACGATTGATTCTGTTAGTTCAATACTATTTATTTTCATTTATTAAAATTAGGCTTCTTCTCAAAGGGAAGGAGGAGGATCCCTGGTTCTCTTTGGGTTTTTGCCAGTGGCAA